>NW_017192567.1:0-10217 GCF_001704415.2 Capra hircus
TTTCCGATGAGGCGTCTCGAGGCTAATCACACCTAACCTCTGAACTTCCAAAGGGTCCTTCACACCCTTGCTGAAACTCAAGAAGTTCCCCGACATACCCGTGTACACTCCAGAGGAAGCTCGAGAGTCCCGCCCATAGCCAGGGGAGCCCCATTTTCTGCCTCATAGATCCAGAGGAGGGTTCCTTTCCTGCGTGGTCGGGAAAGAATTCCCGGCGTTCTCAACGCATTTCAAGAGGAGGCGCTCTGCACAGGAAAGGAGTGAGGAACTCCATTGTCGTGCCACCATTCGCAGAGTCCCCCAGATGTGTCAGTCCATTCCAGGGAAACCTGTTTTCCCTGCACTGCCTCGACTTTCTAGCCTAGGATCGACTCAAACCTAGGTGGCACGTGGGACAGCCCTGTGGGAAAGCCTCGTGGAAAGCCCGTGGGAAAGACTCCAGGGAAAGCCACAGATCCCTTGATCCAGGCGAAGGGAAGCGTGACACTGCTGCTACAGTTCGGGAGGATAGGGCACGTGCATGCCCCCACTCGAGACGAGGACTGACTCCCCTGGGGAGACTCCAGAAGTACCCCAAGATCCATGACAGCACTGGAGAGGAATGCTCAGGTTCCGGCACCGACTCCACACAAGATCTTAGGCCCTGGCATCGACGGGAGAGGAATTCCGAGAGGTCCCCGAGCAACTCGCATGGGGACTGGCCTTTCCTGGGACCACCATAGCGGGTCCCTGAGGTCCCCGTCGTAAGTCGAGAGCACCTGCCGAACTCGAGAAAATCCAGGAGGTTCTCCCCTCAGGCGAGATGAGGCCCATTTCCGGTGAGGCGTCTCCAGGCTAATCACACCTAAACTCTGGAACTTCCAAAGGGTCCTTCACACCCTTGCTGCAACTCAAGAAGTTCCCCGACATACCAGTCTCCACTCGAGATGAAGCACGAGTGTCGGGGTCCAGCCCCGGTGGATCCAGGGAATTCAAAGGGTGGACGGCGTTGGCGTGGAAAGACTTGTTTGTTTATTAATGTAAGATTAGATTAAGAAACTATAGTGTAATAGAAGATTAAGTGAGGAAGAGGCTGAATAGCTTGGTTTACGCGGAAGGCCAATAAAATTCCAGACAAGGAATTTGCACCATCTACGTTGGGCCACCGGCGCCCGCTTGAATATCTAAGGGTGCCTCGCCTTAAGCTCCCTTTCGTGCGGTCTTAACAGCCGGGGCAAGTAAGTAGACCTGGCGAGCCTCCGCGCCCCAGGTGGAGATTCAGCCTGAAGTTAAAGTAAAGAGCAGAGAGAGGGAAGGGGAGAGAAGAGGAGAGAGAGAGAGACATGGGGGGAGCCAGAGTCCCAAGAAACCAGGCCGAGAGACTAGTTCGAGAAACTGGTCCGATCCTTTATTGTTCAGAAGGCCTTTTATACTTTTGATAAAACATGGAGATCAATGGGTAACAGAGAATTATGTAGCGTTCGCAGCCCAGACTCTTTCTATACATCATTTTGTATACAAAAGGTCTCAGGTGATTTACATTATCTTCTGGCCAAGAAGCTTGTTAACACTTTTTATCTCTCTTCCTTAATGAATGTTGATTTTGTTTCCCCTGAAGTGTTTTTCTTTAATTTGCATCTCCTTAAAGCATTAAAGTTACATCTCTATAGAACAAAGGTGCAGTGGGATATAACAAAGAAGGTACTTAACTCGAAGATCTAATGTTGCTAATACCAGGTCTACTACTTGTTTTTCTATATACCAACTATATCTAAAAATAAAGGATATGAAAATTTGGCAGCAAGCATTGACCCAAAAAATGAAACTTTTAATCAGTCCTATTCTAAAGATTTTGAATCTTCGGAAGCCCCTACATTCCTAGGATGTTTTAAGCTTCCTGTGCCTCCTGCGGTCAGGAGGCCTCAAACACAAGCTCAGCTGTACGAGTCCTGCAGGCAGGCTAGAAAGCCATCGGAGGGGTTGTTGGATTGAAACACTCTTTCAAATGCAGAAGACTAAAGCCCTGAATTGACTTTTTCCAGAAAATGTCAGAAGAGTGGAAAAGCACAGCACAAAAGCCGGCAGATTTTTGTTGGGGTACATGCTTAGGAATTTCCAGAGGGTCCCTGAAGTCTGAGCATGCCTTGCGTATGTCAGCTTCCTTCCTCATGACCTTGTCAGGCGGGATTCCTCACACTGGCTCCGGCACACGAGAGTCCCCAACATCCAGAGGAGCCCGTTTCGGCCTCATAGCTCGACTGGACGGATCCTTTCCCTGCGTGGTCGGGAAAGAATTCCCGGCGTTCCCGTCGCATCTCAAGAGGAGGCGCTCTCCACAGGAAAGGCCAGAGGAACTCCAGGGTCATGCCACCATTCCCAGAGTCCCCCAGATGCCCTCAGTCCATTGCAGGGAAAACTGTTTTCCATGCACTGCCTCGACTTTCAAGCCGAGGATCGGCTGACTCCACGGTGGCACGTGGGACAGCCCTGTGGGAAAGCCTCGTGTGAAAGCCTTCATGGGAAAGCCCCGAGGGAAAGCCACTGATCCCTTGATCCACGGGAGGGGAAGCGTGACACTGCTGCTGCAGTTTGGGAGGAAAGCACAGGTGGCATGCCCCTACTTGAGACCAGGATTGGACTCCCGTGGGGAGACTCCGGAGTACCCCAAGATCCATGTCAGCACTGGAGAGGAATCCTCACGTTCCGGCTCCGACTCCACACAAGGTCTTAAGCCCCGGCATGGACGGCAGAGGAATCCCGAGAGGCCCCCGAGCAACTCGCATGGGGGACTGGCCTTTCCTGAGGCCACCAGAGCGGGTCCCTGAGGTCCCCGTCGTAAGTCGAGAGCACCTGCCGCAACTCGAAAAACTCCAGGAGGTTCTCCCCTCAGACGAGATGAGGCCCATTTCCGCTGAGGCGTCTCGAGGCTAATCACACCTAACCTCTGGAACTTCCAAAGGGTTCTTCACACCCTTGCTGCAACTCAAGAAGTCCCCCAATATTCCCGTCTCTACTCGAGAGTAAGCCAAGAGAGTCCCGCCCACATCCAGAGGAGCCCCGTTTCCGCCTCCTAGCTAGAGAAGAGGGATCCTTTCCCTGCGTGGTCGGGAAAGAATTCCCCGGCGTTCTCGTCGCATCTCAAGAGGAGGCGCTCTCCACTGGAAGGCGAGAGGAACTCCCGGGCCTTGCCACCATTCCCAGAGTCCCGCAGATGTCTAAGTCCATTCCAGGGAAATCTGTTTTCCCTCGATTGCCGCGACTTTCAAGCCGAGGATCGACTCACACCACGGTGGCACGTGGGACAGCCCTGTGGGAAAGCCTCCTGGGAAAGCCTCGTGGGAGAGCCTCAAGGGAAAGGCACAGATCCCTTGATCCAGGCGAAGGGAAGCGTGACACTGCTGCTACAGCTCGGGAGGAAAGCGCACGTGCATGCCCCCACTCGAGACGAGGGCTGACTCCCCTGGGGAGACTCCAGAAATACCTCAAGATCCATGTCAGCACTGGAGAGGAATCCTCAGGTTCCGGCACCGTCTCCACACAAGGTTTTAGGCCCCGGCATCGACGGGAGAAGAATCCCGAGAGGACCCCGAGCAACTGGCATGGGGACTGGCCTTTCCTGAGGCCACCAGAGCGGGTCCCTGAAGTCCCCGTCGTAAGTCGAGAGCACCTGCCGCAACTTGAGTACATCCAGGAGGTTCTCCCCTCCAGGCGAGATGAGTCCCATTTCCGCTGAGGCGTCTCGAGGCTAATCACACCTAACCTTTGGAACTTCCAAAGGACCCTTCACACCCTTGCTGCAACTCAAGAAGTTCCCCGACATACCCGTCTCCACTCGAGAGGAAGCACCAGAGACCGCCCACATCCAGAGGAGCCTCGTTTCCGCCTCCTAGGTCGAGAGGAGGGATCCTTTCCCTGCGTGGTCGGGAAAGAATTCTCGGCGTTCCTGTCGCATCTCAAGAGGAGGCGCTCTCCACAGGAAAGGCGAGAGGAACTTCAGGGTCGTGCCACCATTCCCAGAGTCCCCAGATGTCTCAGTCCATTTCAGGGAAACCTGATTTCCCTGCACTGCCTCGAATTTCTAGCCGAGGATCGACTCACACCACGATGGCACGTGGGACAGCCCTGTGGGAAAGCCTCGTGGGAAAGCCTCGAGGGGAAAGCCACAGATCCCTTGATCCACGCGAAGGGAAGCGTTGCACTGCTGCTACAGCTCGGGAGGAAAGTGCACGTTCATGCCCCCACACAAGACGACGACTAACTCCCCTGGGGAGACTCCAGAAGTACCCCAAGATCCATGTCAGCACTAGAGAGGAAACCTCAGGTTCCGGCACCGACTCCACACAGTGTCTTAGGCCCCGGAATCGACGGGAGAGGAATCCCGAGAGGCCCCCGAGCAACTTGCATGGGGACTGGCCTTTCCTGAGGCCACCAGAGCGGGTACCTGAGGTCCCGTAGTAAGTCAAGAGCACCTGCCGCATCTCGAGAACATCCAGGAGGTTCTCCCCTCCAGGCGAGATGAGGCCCTTTTCCTCTGAGGCGTCTCGAGGCTAACCATACCTAACATCTGGAACTTCCAAAGGGTCCTTCACACCCTTGCTGCAACTCAAGAAGTTCTCCGACATACCTGACTCCACTCGAGAGGAAGCACGAGAATCCCGCCCACATCCAGAGGAGCCCCGTTTCCGCCTCACACCTCGAGGTCAGGTATCCTTTCCCTGCATGTTCGGGAAAGAATTCCCGGTGTTCCCGTCGCATCTCATGAGGAGGCGCTCTCCCACAGGAAAGGCGGAGGAACTCCAGGGTCGTGCCACCATTCCAAGAGTCCCCCAGATATCTCAGTCTGCCGGGGTCCAGCCCGCTGGATCCAGGGAATTCGACGGATTGACGGCGTTGTCGTGGAAAGTCTTTTTTATTTATTAATGTAAGATTAGGTTAAGAAATTATAGTGTAGTAAGAAGATTAACTGGAGGAAAAGGGCTGAATAGCTTGGTTTACGTGGAAGACCAATAAAATTCCAGGCAAGGAATTTCACCATCTACGTTGGGCCACCAGCCCCTGCTTGAATATCTAAGGGTGCCTCGCCTTAAGCTCCCTTTCGTGCAGGTCTTAACAGCCAGGCAAGTAAGTAGACCTGGCGAGCCTCCGCGCCCCTGGTGGAGATTCAGCCTGAAGTTAAAGTAAAAAGCAGAGAGAAGGAAAGGGAGAGAAGAAGAAAGAGAGAAAAAGACACGGGGGGAGCCTGAGTCCCAAGAAACCAGGCCGAGAGACTAGTTCGAGAAACTGGTCCGAGAAACTGGCCCCATCCTTTATTGTTCATAAAGCCTTTTATACTTTTGATAAAACATGGAGTTCAATGGGTAACACAAAATTATGTAGCGTTCGCACCCCAGACTCTTTCTGTACATCATTTTGTATACAAAAGGTCTCTGGTGATTTACATTATCTTCTGGCCAAGAGGCTTGTTAAACACTTTTTGGCTCTCTTCCTTAATGAATGTTAATTTTGTTTCCTCTGAAGTGTTTTTCTTTAATCTGCATTTCCTTAAAGCATTAAAGTTACATCTCTATAGAACAAAGGTGCAGTGGGTTATAACAAAGAAGGTACTTAAACTCAAAGATCTAATGTTGCTAATACCAGGTCTACTACTTGTTTTTTTAATATACCAAACTCTATCTAAAAATAAAGGATATGAAAATTTAGCAGCAAGCATTGACCCAAAAAATGAAACTTTTAATCAGTCCTATTATAAAGATTTTGACTCCTCGGATGCCCCTACATTCCTAGGATGTTTTAAGCTTCCTGTGCCTCCTGGGGAAAGGAGGCCTCAAACAATCACATGCCCAGCTGTACGAGTCCTGCAGGCAGGCTAGAAAGCATTCAGAGGGGTTTTTGGATTGAAACACTCTTTCAAATGCAGAAGACTAAAGCCCTGAATTGACTTTTTCCAGAAAATGTCAGAAGAGTGGAAAAGCAGAGCAAAAAAAGCCGGCAGATTTTTGTTGGGGTACGTGCGTAGGAACTTCCAGAGGGGTCCCTGAAGTCTGAACACACCATGCCTATGTCAGCTTTCTTCCTCATGACGTTATCACGGGCGGGAGTCCTCATACTGGCTCCCAGCATCAGTCCAATTCAGAGGAACCTGTTTTCCCTGCACTGCCTCGACTTTCACGCTGAGGATCAACTCACACCACGGTGGCACGAGGGAAAGCCCTGTGAGAAAGCCTCGTGGGAAAGCCTCCAGGGAAAGCCACAGATCCCTTGTTCCACACGACGGGAAGCGTGACCCTGCTGCTACAGCTCGGGAGGAAAGCACACGTGTGTGCCCTCACTTGAGAGGAGGATTGACTCTCCGGGGGAGACTCCAGAAGAACCCCAATATCCGTGTCAGCACTGCAGAGGAAACCTCAGGTTCCGGCCCCGAATCCACACAAGTTGTTCGGCCCGGGGCATCAACAGGAGAGTTATCAAGAGAAGCCCCCAGCATCTGGCATGGGACTGGCCTTTGATGAAGCCAACCAGAGCGGGTCCCTGAGGTTCCCGTCGTAAGTCGGGAGCACCTGCCGCAACTCGAGAAAATCCAGGAGGTTCTCCCCTCCAGGCGAGATGAGGCCCATTTCCAATGAGGTGTCTCGAGGCTAATTACATCTAATCTCTGGAACTTCCAAAGGGTCCTTCACACCCTTGCTGCAACTCAAGAAGTTCCCCGACATTCCCATCTCCACTCGAGAGGAAACACGAGGGTCCTGCCCACATCCAGAGTAGCCCCGTTTCATCCTCCTAGCTAGAGATGAGGGATCCTTTCCCTGCTTGGTCGGGAAAGAACTTCCGGCATTCCCGTCGCATCTCAGGTGGAGGCGTTCTCCACAGGAAGGGAGAGAGGAACTCCATGATCGTGCCACCATTTCAAGCGTCCCCAGATGTCTCAGTCCATTCCAGAGGATCTTGTTTTTACAGAGTGCCTAAAACTTTCATGCCGAGGATCGCCTCACACCACGGTGGCACGGGGGACAGCCCTGTGGGAAAGCCTCGTGGGAAAGACTCTAGGAAAAGCCTAGAGGAAAAGCCACAGATCCATTGATCCACGCGACGGGAAGCATGACACTGCTGCTACAGCTCGGGAGGAAGGGGCATGCGCATGCGCATGCCCCCCACTCGAGACGAGGACTGATTCCCCTTGGGAGACTTCAGAAGTATCCCAAAAACATGTCAGCACTGGAGAGGAATACTCAGATTCTGGTCCCCACTCCAAACAAGGTCTTGGCCCCGGCATGTACCGGTGAGGAATCCGAGAGGCCCTCTAGCAACTCGCATGGGGACTGGTCTTTCCTAAGGCCAACAGAACGGGTCCCTGACGTCCCCGTCGTAAGTCGAGAGCACCTGCCACAACTCGAGAAAATGAAGGAGATTCTCCCCTTCAGGCGAGATGAGGCCCATTTCCACTGAGACGTCTCGAGGCTAATCACACCTAACCTCTGGAACTTCCAAAGGGTCCTTCACACCATAGCTGCAACTCAAGAAGTTCCACGAGAGACCCGTCGCCACTACATAGGAATCACCAGGGTACCACCCACATCCAGAGGAGCCCCAATTCCCCCTCCTAGCTCAATGTGAGGGATCCTTTCCCTGATTGGCCGGGAAAGAATTCCTGTCGTACCTGTCCGCATCTCAAGAGGAGGCACGCTCCACAAGAAAGGTGAGAGGAACTCCAGGGTCGTTCCACCATTCCAAGAGTCCCCCAGATGTCTCAGTCCTTTCCAGAGGAACTTGTTTACCCTGCACTGCCTCGACATTCACGCGGAGGACCGACTCACACGATGGTGGCACTGGGACAGCCCTGTGGGAAAGCTCGTGGGAAAGCCTCGTGGGAAAGCCTCGAGGGAAAACAAGAAACCCTTGATCAACACAACGGGAAAATTGACTCTGCTCCTAATGCTCGGGAGAAAAGCGCACGTGCATGCCCCCATTGGAGACGAAGATGACTCCCCTGTGGAGACTCCAGTAGTACCCCAAGATCCATGTTAGCACTGGAGAGGAAACCTCAGGATCGGGCACCGACACCAAAACAAGGTCTTAGGCCCCGTCATCGACCGGAGAGGAATCCCGAGAGGCCCCTTAGCAACTCGCAAGTCGACTGGCATTTCCTGAGTGGACCAGAGCGGGGTTACATAAGTCCCGGTCGTAACTGGAGAGCACCTGCTGAAACTCGAGAAAATCCAGGAGGTTCTCCCCTGCAGGCGAGATGAGGCCCATTTCCGCTGAGGCGTCTCGAGTCTAATCACACCTAACCCTGGAACTTCCAAAGAGTCCTTCACACCCTTGCTGCAACTCAAGAAGTTCCCTGACATACCCGTCTCCACTGGAGAGGAAAGCACCAGAGACCCGCCCACATCCAGAGGAGCCCCGTTTCCGCCTCCTAGCTCCGAGAGGAGGGATCCTTTCCCTGCGTAGTCAGGAAAGAATTCCTGGCGTTCCTGGCGCATCTCAAGAGGAGGCGCTCTCCAGAGGAAAGGCGAGAGGAACTCCAGGGTCGTGCCACCATTCCAGAGTCCCCCAGATGTCTCAGTCCATTTCAGGGAAACCTGATTTCCCTGCACTGCCTCGAATTTCTAGCCGAAGATCGACTCACACCACGATGGCACATGAAACAGCCCTGTGGGAAAGCCTCGGGGAAAGCCACGAGGGAAAGCCACAGATCCCTTGATCCATGCAAAGGGAAGCGTGACACTGCTGCTACAGCTCGGGAGGAAAGCGCACGTTCATGCCCCCACACAAGACGACGACTAACTCCCCTGGGGAGACTCCAGAAGTACCCCAAGATCCATGTCCACACTGGAGAGGAATCCTCAGGTTCCGGCACCGACTCCACACAAGGTCTTAGGCCCGGCATCGAAGGGAGAGGAATCCTGAGAGGCCCCCGAGCAACTCGCATGGCGCCTGGCCTTTCCTGAGGCCACCAGAGCGGGTCCCTGAGGTCCCCGTCGTAAGTCGAGAGCACCTGCCGCAACTAGAGAAAATCCATTAGGTTCTCCCCTCCAGGCGAGATGAGGCCCATTTCCGCTGAGGCGTCTCGACGCTAATCACACCTAACCTCTGGAACTTCCAAAGGGTCCTTCACACCCTTGCTGCAACTCAAGAAGTTCCCGACATACCTGACTCCACTCGAGAGGAAGCACGAGAATCCCGCCCACATCCAGAGGAGCCCCGTTTCCGCCTCATACCTCGAGGTCAGGTATCCTTTCCCTGCATGTTCGGGAAAGAATTCCCGGTGTTCCCGTCGCATCTCATGAGGAGGCGCTCTCCACAGGAAAGGCGAGGAACTCCAGGGTCGTGCCACCATTCCAAGAGTCCCCCAGATATCTCAGTCTGCCGGGGTCCAGCCCCGCTGGATCCAGGGAATTCGACGGATGGACGGCGTTGTCGTGGAAAGTCTTTTTTATTTATTAATGTAAGATTAGATTAAGAAATTATAGTGTAGTAAGAAGATTAACTGGAGGAAAAGGGCTGAATAGCTTGGTTTACGTGGAAGACCAATAAAATTCCAGACAAGGAATTTTCACCATCTACGTTGGGCCACCAGCCCCTGCTTGAATATCTAAGGGTGCCTCGCCTTAAGCTCCCTTTCGTGCAGGTCTTAACAGCCAGGCAAGTAAGTAGACCTGGCGAGCCTCCGCGCCCCTGGTGGAGATTCAGCCTGAAGTTAAAGTAAAAAGCAGAGAGAAGGAAAGGGAGAGAAGAAGAAAGAGAGAAAAAGACACGGGGGAGCCTGAGTCCCAAGAAACCAGGCCGAGAGACTAGTTCGAGAAACTGGTCCGAGAAACTGGCCCCATCCTTTATTGTTCATAAAGCCTTTTATACTTTTGATAAAACATGGAGTTCAATGGGTAACACAAAATTATGTAGCGTTCGCACCCCAGACTCTTTCTGTACATCATTTTGTATACAAAAGGTCTCTGGTGATTTACATTATCTTCTGGCCAAGAGGCTTGTTAAACACTTTTTGGCTCTCTTCCTTAATGAATGTTAATTTTGTTTCCTCTGAAGTGTTTTTCTTTAATCTGCATTTCCTTAAAGCATTAAAGTTACATCTCTATAAACAAAGGTGCAGTGGGTTATAACAAAGAAGGTACTTAACTCAAAGATCTAATGTTGCTAATACCAGGTCTACTACTTGTTTTTTAATATACCAACTATCTTATCTAAAATAAAGGATATGAAAATTTAGCAGCAAGCATTGACCC
>NW_017192568.1:0-10217 GCF_001704415.2 Capra hircus
GTTGAGAGCACCTTCCGCAACTCGGCAAAATCCAGGAGGTTCTCCCCTCCAGGCGAGATGAGGACCATTCCAGCTGAGGCGTCTCGAGACTTATCACATCTAACATCTGGAACTTCCAAAGGGTCCTTCACACCCTTGCTGCAACTCAAGAAGTTCCCCGGCATACCTGTCTCAAATCGAGAGGAAGCACGAGAGTTCTGCCCACATCCAGAGGAGCCCCGTTTCCGCCTCCTAGCTGGAGAGGTGGGATCCTTTCCCTGCGTGGTCGGGAATGAATTCCCGGCGTTCCCCTCACATCTCAAGAGGAGGTGCTCACCACAGGAAATGCGAGATGAACTCCAGGATCGTGCCACCATTCCCTGAGTCCCCCAGATGTCTCAGTCCATTCCAGGGAAACCTGTTTTCCCCGCACTGCCTCGACTTTCAAGGCGAGGATCGACTCACACTACGGTGGCACGTGGGACAGCGCTGTGGGAAAGCCTCGCAGGAAAGCCTCGTGGGAAAGCCTCGAGGGAAAGCCACAGATCCCTTGATCCACGCGAAGGGAAGTGTGACACTGCTGCTACAGCTCCAGAGGAAAGCGCACGTGCAGGCCACCACTCGAGACGAGGACTGACTCCCCTGGGGAGACTCCAGAAGTACCCCAAGATCCATGTCAGCACTGGAGATCCTCAGGTTCCGGCACCGACTCCACACAAAATATTAGGAACCGGCATCGATGGGAGAGGAATCCCAGGAGGCCCCGAGCAACTCGCATGGGCACTGGCCTTTCCGGAGGCCACCAGAGCGGGTCGCTGAGGTCCCCGTCGTAATTCGAGAGCACCTGCTGCAATTCGAGAAAATCCAGGAGGTTCTCCCCTCCAGGCGAGGTGAGGGCCATTTCCGCTGAGGCGTCTCGAAGCTAATCACACCTAACCTCTGGAACTTCCAAAGGGTCCTTCACACCCTTGCTGCAACTCAAGAAGTTCCCCAACATACCCGTCTCCACTCGAAAGGAAGCACGAGAGTCCTGCCCACATCCAGAGGAGCCCCGTTTCGCCTCCTAGCTCGAGAGGAGGGATCCTTTCCCTGCGTGGTCGGGAAAGAATTCCCGGCATTCCCCTCGCATCTCAAGAGGAGGCGCTCTCCAAAGGAAAGGCGAGAGGAACTCCAGGGCCATGCCACCATTCCCAGAGTCCCCCAGATGTCTCACTCCATTCCAGGGAAGCCTGTATTCCCCACTCTGCCTCGACTTTCAAGCTGAGGATCGACTCACACCACGGTGGCACGTTGGACAGCCCTGTGGGAAAGCCTCGTGGGAAATTCTCGAGGGAAAGCCACAGATCCTTGATCCAAGCGAAGGGAAGCGTGACACTGCTCTTACAGCTCTGGAGAAAAGCGCACGTGCATGCCCTCACTCGAGACGAGGACTGACTCCCCTGGGGAGACTCCAGAATTACCCCAAGATCCATGTCAGCACTGGAGAGGAATCCTCAGTTTCCGGCACCGACTCCACACAAGATCTTTGGCCCCGGCAGCGACGGGAGAGGAATCCCGAGAGGCCCCCGAGCAACTCGCATGGGGACTGGCCTTTCCTGAGGCCACCAGAGTGACTCCCCAGGGGAGTGGGTCCCTAGCAGTGTCATGCTTCCCTTCGCGTGGATCAAGGAATCTGTGGCTTTCCCTCGAGGCTTTCCCACGAGGCTTTCCCACGAGGCTTTCCCAGTGGGCTGTCCACGTGCCACCGTGGTGTGAGTCGATCCTAGGCTTGAAAGTCAAGGCAGTGCAAGGAAAATAGGTTTCCCTGGAATGGACTGAGACATCTGTGGAACTCTGGGAATGGTGGCACGACACTGGAGTTCCTCTCGCGTTTCCTGTGGAGAGTGCCCCGAGCAACTTGCATGGGGACTGGCCTTTCATGAGGCCAAAAGAGCGGGTCTCTGAGGTCCAAGTCGTAAGTCGA
This sequence comes from Capra hircus, assembly GCF_001704415.2. NCBI lineage: Eukaryota > Metazoa > Chordata > Mammalia > Artiodactyla > Bovidae > Capra > Capra hircus. Next base: position 1,943 of record NW_017192568.1, read on the forward strand.
GAGCTCCTGCTGCAACTCGAGAAAATCCAGGAGGTTCTCCCCTCCAGGCGAGATGTGGCCCATATCCGATGAGGCGTCTCGAGGCTTATCAACAAGCGTCTGGAACTAACAAACGGGCCTTCAAACCCTAGCTGCAACTCAAGAAGTTCCCCGAAATACCCCTCTCCACTCGAGAGGAAGCGCGAGAGTCCCGCCGACATCCATAGTAGCCCCGTTACTGCCTCCTAGCTCGAGAGGAGGGATCCTTTCACTGAGTGGACGGTCAAGTATTCCCGGAGTTCCCGACTCATCTCAAGAGGAGGCGCTATCCACAGGAAAGGCGAGAGGAACTCCAGATTCGTGCACCCATTCCCAGAGTCCCCCAGATGTCTCAGTCCATTCCAGGGAAACCTGTTTCCCTACACTGCCTCGACTTTCAGGACGAGGATCCACTCACACCACGGTGGTGGCACTTGGCACAGCCCTTAGGGAAATCCTCGAGGGGAAAGCCACAGATCCCTTGATCCATTGCCAAAGAGAAGCGTGACACTGCTGCTACAGCTTGGGAGGAAAGCGCACGTGCATGCCTCCACTCGAGATGAGGACTGACTCCCCTGGGGAGACTCCAGAAGTACCCCAAGATCTATGTCAGCACTGGAGAGGAATCCTCAGGTTCCGGCACCGACTCCACACAAGGTCTTAGACGCCGGCATCGACGGGAGAGAAATCCCGAGAGGCCCCGAGCAACTCGCATGGGGACTGGCCTTACCTGAAGCCACCAGAGCGGGTCCCTGAGGTCCCCGTCGTAAGTCGAGAGCACCTGCACCAACTCGAGAAAATGCAGGAGGTTCTCCCTCCAGGGGAGATGAGGCCCATTTCTTCTGAGGCGTCCCCAGGCTAATTACACCTAACCTCTGGAACTTTCAAAGGGTCCTTCACACCATTGCTGCAACTCAAGAAGTTCCCCGACGTACCCGTCTCCACTCGAGAGGAAGCACGAGAGTCCCGCCCACATCCAGAGGAGCCCCGTTTCCGCCTCATATTCGAGAGGAGGGATCTTTCCCTGCGTGGTCGGGAAAGAATTCCCGGCGTTCCCGTCGCATCTCAATTGGAGGCGCTCTCCACAGGAAAGGAGAGAGGAACTCCAGGTCGTGCCACCATTCCCAGAGTCTTCCAGATGTCTCAGTCCATTCCAGGGAAACCTGTTTTCCCTGCACTGCCTCGACTTTCAAGCCGAGGATCGACTCACACCTCGGTGGCACGTGGGACAGCCCTGTGGGAAAGCCTGGTGGGAAAGCCTCGTGGGAAAGTCTCGTGGGAAAGCCTCGAGGGAAAGCCACAGATGCTTTGATCCACGCGAATGGAAGCTTGACAGTGCTGCTACAGCTCGGGAGGAAAGTTCACGTGCATGCCCTTACTCGAGACGAGGACTGACTCCCCTGTGGAGACTCCAGAAGTACCCCAAGTTCCATGTCAGCACTGGAAAGAATCCTCAGGTTCCGGCACCGACTACACAAGGTCTTAGGCCCTGGCATCGACGGAGAGGAATCCCGAGAGGCCCCCGAGCAACTCACATGGGGACTGTCCTTTCCTGAGGCCACCAGAGCGGATCCTTGAGGTCCCTGTCGTAGGATGAGAGCACCTGCAGCAACTTGAGAAAATACAGGAGGTTCTCCCTTCCAGGCGAGATGAGGCCCATTTCCGCTGAGGTGTCACAAGGCTAATCACTCCTAACCTCTGGAAATTCCAAAGGGTCCTTCACCCCCTTGCTGCAACTCAAGAAGATCCCCAACATACCCGTCTCCACTCGAGAGGAAGCACGAGAGTCCCACCACATCCAGAGGAGCCTCGTTTCCGCCTCATGGCTCGAGAGGAGGGATCCTTTCACTGCGTGGTCGGGAAAGAATTCCCGGCATTCCCCTCGCATCTCAAGAGGAGGCGATCTCCACAGGAAAGGCGAGAGGAACTCCAGGGTCGTGCCACCATTCCCAGAGTCCCCCAGATGTCTCAGTCCATTCCAGGGAAACCTGTTTTCCCTGCACTGCCTCGACTTTTCAAGCCGAGGATCTACTCACACGACGGTGACACGTGGGTCAGCCCTGTGGGAAAGCCTCGTGGGAAAGCCTCGTGGGAAAGCCTCGTGGGAAAGCCTCGTGGGAAAACCTCGAGGGAAAGCCACAGATTCCTTGATCCACGCGAAGGGAAGCGTGACACTGCTGCTACAGCTCTGAAGGAAAGCGCAACTGCATGCCCCCACACGAGACGAGGACTGACTCCCCTGGGGAGACTCCAGAAGTAACCCAAGATCCATGTCAGCACTGGAGAGGAATCCTCAGGTTCAGGTACCGACTCCACACAAGGTCTTAGGTCCCGGCATCGATGGGAGAGGAATCCCGAGAGGCCCCCGAGCAACGTGCATGTGGACTGGCCTTTCCTGAGGCCACCAGAGCGGGTCCCTGAGATACCCGTCGTATGTCGAGAGCACATGCAGCAACTCGAGAAAATCCAGGAGGTTGTCCCCTCCAGGCGAGTTGAGGCCCCTTTCTGCTGAGGCGTCTCGAGGCTAATCACACCTACCCTTTGGAACTTCCAAAGGGTCCTTCACACCCTTCCTGCAACGCAAGAAGTTCCCGGTATACCTGTCTCCACACGAGAGGAAGCACGAGCGTCCCGCCCACATCCAGAGGAGCCCCGTTACCGCCTCCTAGCTCGAGAGGTGGGATTCTTTCCCTGCAGGGTCGGGAAAGAATTCCCGGCGTTCCTGTTGCATCTCAAGAGGAGGCGCTCTCCACCTGAAAGGCGAGAGGGACTCAAGGGTCGTGCCACCATTCCCAGAGTCCCGCAGATGTCTCAGTCCATTCCAGGGAAACCTGTTTTCCCTGCACTGCCTCGACTTTCAAGCCGAGGATCGAATCACACCAAGGTGGCACGTGGGACAGACCTGTGGGAAAGCCTCTTGGGAAAGCCTCGTGGGAAAGCCTCGAGGGAAAGCCACAGATGCCTTGATCCACGGGAAGGAAACGTGACACTGCTGCTACAGCTCGGAGGAAAGCACACGTGCATGCCCACACTCGAGACGAGGACTGACTCCCCTGGGGCGATTCCAGAAGTACCCCAAGATCCATGTCAGCACTGGAGAGGAATCTTCAGGTTCCTGCACCGACTCCATACAAGGTCTTAGGCCCTGGAATAGATGGGAGAAGAATCCAGAGAGGCCCCGAGCAACTCGCATGGGGACTGGCCTTTCCTGAGGCCACCACAGCGGGTCCCTGAGGTCCCCTTCGTAAGTCGAGAGCACCTGCCGGAACTCGAGAAAATCCAGGAGGTTCTCCCCTCCAGACGAGATGAGGACCATTTCCACTGAGTCGTCTCGAGGCTAATAACAGCTAACCTCTGGAAATTCCAAAGGGTCCTTCACACCCTTGCTGGCAAGTCAAGAAGTTCCCCGACATACCCGTCTCCACTCGAGAGGAAGTACGAGAGTCCCGCCCACATCCAGAGGAGCCCAGTTTTCGCCTCCTAGCTCGAGAGGAGGGATCCTTTCCCTGCGTGTTCCGGGAAAGAATTCCCGGCGTTCCCGTCGCATCTCAAGAGGAGGCGCTCTCCACAGGAAAGGCAAGAGGAACTCCAGGGTCGTGCCACCATTCCCAGAGTCCCCCAGATGTCTCAGTCCCATTCCAGGGAAACCTGTTTTCCCTGCACTGCCTCGACTTTCAAGCCGAGGATCGACTCACACCACGGTGGCATGTGGGATAGCCCTGTGGGAAAACCTCATGGGAAAGCCTCGTGGGAAAGCCTCGAGGGAAAACCACAGATCCCTTGATCCACGCGAAGGGAAGCGTGACACTGCTGCTACAGCACCGGAGGAAAGCGCACGTGCATGGCCCCCACTCGAGACGAGGACTGACTCCCCTGGGGAGACCTCCAGAAGTACCCCAAGATCCATGTCAGCACTGGAGAGGAATCCTCAGCTTCCGGCACCGACTCCACACAAGGTCTTATGCCGGGGTCCAGCCCCGGTGGATCCAGGGAATTCGAAGGGTGAACGGCGTTGGCGTGGAAAGACTTGTTTATTTATTAATGTAAGATTAGATTAGGAAACTATAGTGTAGTAAGAAGATTAAGTGGAGAAAGAGGGCTGAATAGCTTGGTTTATGCGGAAGGCCAATAAAATTCCAGACAAGGAATTTGCACCACCTACGTTGGGCCACCGACGCCCGCTGGAATATCTAAGGGTGCCTCGCCTTAAGCTCCCTTTCGTGCGGGTCTTAACAGCCAGTGCAAGTAAGTAGACCTGGCAAGCCTCCGCACTCCAGTTGGAGATTCAGCCTGAAGTTAAAGTAAAGAGCAGAGAGAAGGAAAGGTAGAGAAGAAGAAAGAGAGAGAAAGACACGGCGGGAGCCAGAGTCCCAAGAAACCAGGCTGAGAGACTAGTTCAAGAAGCTGGTCCGAGAAACTGGCCCCCGGCCCCTGGCCTCCTCCTTTATTGTTCAGAAGGCCTTTTATACTTTTGATAAAACATGGAGATCAATGGATAACACAAAATTATGTAGTGTTCACAACCCAGATTCTTTCTGTATATCATTTTGTATACAAAAGTTCTCAGGTGATTTACATTATCTTCTGGCCAAGAGGCTTGTTAACACTTTTTGGCTCTCTTCCTTAATGAATGTTAATTTTGTTTCCCCTGTAGTGTTTTTCTTTAATCTGCATCTCCTTAAAGCATTAAAGTTACATCTCTATAGAACAAAGGTGCAGTGGGTTATAACAAAGAAGGTACTTAACTCAAAAATCTAATGTTGCTAATACCAGGTCTACTACTTGTTTTTCTATATACCAACTATATCTAAAAATAAAGGATATGAAAATTTGGCAGCAAGCATTGACCCAAGAAATGAAACTTTTAATCAGTCCTATTCTAAAGGTTTTAACTCCTCGGAAGCTCCTGCATTCCTAGGATGTTTTAAGCTTCCTGTGCCTCCTGCGGTCAGGAGGCCTCAAACAATCACAAGCACAGCTGTACGAGTCCTACAGGCAGGCTAGAAAGAAATCAGAGGGTTTTTGGATTGAAACACTCTTTCAAATGCAGAAGGACTAACGGCCTGAATTGACTTTTTCCAGAAAAGGTCAGAAGAGTGAAAAAGCAGAGCACAACAACCGGCAGATTTTTGTTGGGGTACATGCTTAAAAATTTCCAGAGGGTCGCTGAAGTCTGAGCACGCCTTGCGTATGTCAGTTTCCTTCCTCATAAACTTGTCACGGGCGGGCTTCCTCACACTGGCTCCCGGCAGTCTTAGGCCCCGGCATCGACGGGAGAGGAATCCCGAGAGGCCCCCGAGCAACTCGCATGCGGACTGGCCTTTCTTGAGGCCACCAGTCGGGTCTCTGTGTTCCCCGTCGTAATTTGAGAGCACCTGCCACAACTCGAGAAAATTCAGGAGGTACTCCACTCCAGGCGAGATGAGGCCCATTTCCCAGAGGCTTCTCGAGGCTAATCACACCTAACATCTGGAACTTCCAAAGGGTAATTCACACCCTTGCTGCAACTCAAGAAGTTCCCTGACATACCCGTCTCCACTCGAGAGGAAGCAAGAGAGTCCCGCCCACATCCAGAGGAGCCCCGTTTCCGCCTCCTAGCTGGAGAGGAGTGATCCTTTCCCTGCGTGGTCGGGAAAGGATTCCCGGCGTTCCCGTCGCATCTCAAGAGGAGGCGCTCTCCACAGGAAAGGCGAGAGGAATTCCAGGTTGTGCCACCATTCCAGAGTCCCCCAGATGTCTCAGTCCATTCCGGGGAAACCTTTTCCCAGCACTGCCTCGACTTTCAAGCGAGGATCGACTCACATCACGGTGGCACGTGGGACAGCCCTATGGGAAAGCCTCGTGGAAAGCCTCGTGGGAAAGCCTCGAGGGAAAGCCACAGATCCCTTGAACCACGCGAAGGGAAGTGTGACACTGCTGCTACAGCTCGGAGGAAAGCGCACGTGCATGACCCCACTCGAGACGAGGACTGAATCCCCTGGGGAGACTCCAGAAGTACCCCAAGATCCATGTGAGCACTGGAGGGGAATCCTAAGGATCCGGCACCGACTCCACACAAGATCTTAGTCCCCGGCATCGACGTGAGGGGGAATCCGAGAGGTCCCGAGCAACTCGCATGGGGACCTGCCTTTCCTGAGGCCACCAGAGCGGGTCCCTGAGGTCCCCGTCGTAAGTCGCAGAGCACCTGCTGCAACTCGAGAAAATCCAGGAGCTTCTCCCCTCCAGGCGAGATGAGGCCCATTTCCACTGAGGCGTATCGAGGCTAATCCCACCTAACCTTTGGAACGTGCAAACGGTCCTTCACACCCTTGCTGCCACTCAAGAAGTTCCCCGACATACCCGTCTCCACTCGAGAGGAAGCACGAGAGTTCTGCCCACATCCAGAGGAGCCCCGTTTCTGCCTCCTAGCTCGAAAGGAGGGATCCTTATCCTGCGTGGTCGGGAAAGAATTCCCGGCGTTCCCGTCGCATCTCAAAAGAGGCGCTCTCCACAGGAAAGGCGAGAGGAACTCCAGGGTCGTGCCACCATTCCCAGAGTCCCCCAGATGTCTCAGTCCATTCCAGGGAAACCTGATTTCCCTGCACTGCCTCGACTTTCTAGCCGAGGATCGACTCACATCTCGGTGGCATGTGGGAGAGCCCTGTGGGAAAGCCTCGTAAACCTCGTGGAAAGCCTCGAGGGAAAGCCACAGATACCTTGATCCACGCGAAGGGAAGCGTGACACTGCTGCAGCTCGGGAGGAAAGCGCACGTGCATGCCCCCACTCGAGACGAGGACGGACTCCCCTGGGGAGACTCCAGAAGTACCCCAAGATCCATGTCAGCACTGGAGAGGAATCCTCAGGTTCCGGCACTGACTCCACACAAGGTCTTAGGCCCCAGCATCTACGGGTGATGCATCCCAAGAGCCCCCCGTGCAACTTGCAAGGGACTGGCCTTTCCTGAGGCCACCAGAGCGGGTCCCTGAGGTCCCCGTCGTAAGTCGAGAGCACCAGCTGCACGTCGAAAATCCAGGAGGTTCGCCCTTCCAGGCGAGATGAGGCACATTTCCGCTGAGGTGTCTCAAGGCTAATCACAACTAACCTCTGGAACTTACAAAGGGTCCGTCACACCCTTCCTGCAACTCAAGAAGTTTCCGGTCATACCCGTCTCCACTCGAGAGGAAGCACGAGCGTCCCGCCCACATCTAGAGGAGCCCCGTTACCGCCTCCTAGCTCGAGAGGAGGGATCCTTCCCTGCAGGGTCGGGAAATAATTCCTGGCGTTCCCGTGGCATCTCAAGAGGAGGCGATCTTCACATGAAAGCCGAGAAGGAATCAAGGGTCGTGCCACCATTCCCAGAGTTCCCCAGATGTCTCAGTCCTTTCCAGGGAAACCTGTCTTCCCTGCACTGCCTGGACGTTCAAGCGAGGGATTGACTCACACCACGGTGGCACGTGGGACAGCCCTGTGGGAAAGCATCGTGGGAAAGCTTCGTGGGAAAGTCTCAAGGGAAAGCCTCGAGGGAAAGCCACAGATCCCTTGATCCACGCGAAGGGAAGCGTGACAGTGCTGCTAACAGCTCTGGAGGAAAGCACACGTGCATGCCCCTCTCGAGACGATGACTGACTCCCCTGGGAGACTCCAGAAGTACCCCAAGATCCATGTCAGCACTGGAGAGGAATCCTCAGGTTCCGGCACCGACTCCACACAAGGTCTTAGGCCCAGGCTTCGACGGGAGACGAATCCCGAGAGGCCCCGAGGAACTCGCATGGGGACTGGCCTTTCCTGAGGCCACCAGAGTGGGTCCCTGAGGTCCCCGTCGTAAGTCGAGAGCACCTGCCACAACTCGAGAAAATCCAGGACGTTCTCCCCTCCAGGCGAGATGAGGCCCATTTCCGCTGAGGCGTCTCCAGGCTAATCACACCTAACCTCTGGAACTTCCAAAGGGTCCTTCACACCCTTGCTGCAACTCAAGAAGTTCGCCGACATACCCGTCTCCACTCGAGAGAAAGCACGAGAGTCCCGCCCACATCCAGAGTATCCCCGTTTCCGCCTCCTAGCTCGAGAGGAGGGATCCTTTCCCTGCGTGGGTTGGGAAAGAATTCCCGGAGTTCCCGTCGCATCTCAAGAGGAGGCACTCTCCACAGGAAAGGCGAGGGGAACTCCAGGGTCGTGCCACCATTCCCAGAGTCCCCAAGATGTCTCAGTCCATTCCAGGGAAAACTTTTTTCCTGCACTGCTGCCTCGACTTTCAAGCCGAGGATCGACATCGACACA
>NW_017192569.1:0-10216 GCF_001704415.2 Capra hircus
TCCAGGGAACCCCGCCATGCGGTATCAGGAAAGGCCAGTCCCCATGCGAGTTGCTTGGCGTCTTCTGGGGATTCCTCTCCGTCGATGCTGGTGCCTAAGACCTAGTGTGGAGTTGTTGCCAGAACTGAGGATTCCTCTCCAGTGCTGACATGGATCTTGGGGTACTTCTGGAGTCTCCCAGGGGAGCCAGTCCTCGTCTCGAGTAGGGGCATGCACGTGCGATTTTCCTCCAAGCTGTAGCAGCAGTATCACGCTTCCCTTCGCGTGGATCAAGGGATCTGTGGCTTTCCCTTGAGGCTTTCACAGGAGGCTTTCCCACGAAGTTTTCCCACAGGGCTGTCCCACGTGCCACCGTGGTGTGAGTCGATCCTCGGCTTGAAAGTCGATGCAGTGCAGGGAAAACAGGTTTCCCTGGAATGGACTGAGACATCTGGGGGACTCTGGGAATGGTGGCACAACCAAGGAGTTCCTCTCGACTTTCCTGTGGAAGCGCATCCTCTTGAGAAGCGACGGGAACGCGGGGAATTCTTTCCCGACCACGCAGGGAAAGGATCCCTCCTCTCGAGCTAGGAGGCGGAAACTGGGCTCCTCTGGATGTGGGCGGAACTCTCGAGCTTCCTCTCGAGTGGAGACGGGTATGTCGGGGAACTTCTTGAGTTGCAGCAAGGGTTGAAGGACCCTTTGGAAGTTCCCGAGGTTAGGTGTGATTAGCCTCGAGACGGCTCAGCGGAAATGGGCCTCATCTCACCTGGAGGAGAGAACCTCCTGGATTTTCTCGAGTTGCGGCAGGTGCTCTCGACTTACGACGGGGACCTCAGGGACCCGCTCTGGTGGCCTCAGGAAAGGCCAGTCCCCATGCGAGTTGCTCGGGGGCCTCACGGGATTCCAATCCCGTCGATGCCAGGGCCTAAGACCTTGCTTGGAGTCGGTGCCGGAACCTGAGGTTTCCTTTCCAGTGCTGACATGGATCTTGGGGTACTTCTGGAGTCTCCCCAGCGGAGTCAGTCCTCGTCTCGAGTGGGGGATGCACGTGCGCTTTCATCCCTATTTGTAGCAGCAGTGTTGCGCTTCCCTTCGCGTCAATCAATGGTTCTGTCGCTTTTCCTCGAGGCTTTCCCACGAGGCTTTCCCACAGGGCTGTCCCACGTGCCACCGTGGTGTGAGTCGATCCTCGGCTTGAAAGTGGAGGCAGTGAAGGGAAAACAGGTTTCCCAAGAATGGACTGAGACATCTCGGGAACTCTGGGAATGGTGGCAGGACCCTGGAGTTTCTCTCGCCTTTCCTGTATAGAACGCCTCCTCTTGAGATGCCGACGGAAACGCCGGGGAATTCTTTCCCCACACGCAGGGAAAGGATCCCTCCTCTCGATCTTGGAGGCGGGAAACGGGGCTCCTCTGGATGTGGCGGGACTCTCGTGCTTCCTCTCGAGTGGAGAACTGGTTTTGTCGGGGAACTTCTTGAGTTGCAACAAGGGTGTGAAGAACCCTTTGGAAGTGCCAGATGTTAGATGTGATTAGCCTCTAGTCGCCTCAGCGGAAATGGGCCTCATCTCGCCTGGAGGGGAGAACGTCCTGGAGTTTCTCTAGTTGTGGCAGGCACTCTCGACTTACGACGGGGACCTCAGGGACCCGCTCTGGTGGCCTCAAGAAATGCCAGTCCCCATTCGAGTTGCTCGGGGGCCTCTCGGGATTCCTCTCCCGTCGATGCCGGGGCCTAAGATCTTGTGTGGAGTCGCTGCCGGAACCTGAGCATTCCTCTCTAGTGCTGACATGGATCTTGGGGTACTTCTGGAGTCTCCCCAAGGGAGTCAGTCCTCATCTCGAGTGGGGCCTGCACGTTCGCTTTCCTCCCGAGCTGTAGCAGCAGTGTCGAACTTACCTTCGCGTGGATCAAGGGATCTGTGGCTTTCACTCGAGGCTTTCCCACGAGGCTTTCCCACGAGGCTTTCCCACAGGGCTGTCCCACGTGCCACCGTGGTGTGAGTCGATCCTCGGCTTGAAAGTCGAGGCAGTGCAGGGAAAACCGGTTTCCCTGAAATGGACTGAGAATTCTGGGGTCTCTGGGAATGGTGGCACGACCCTGGTGTTCCTCTCGCCTTTCCTGTGGAGAGCGCCTCTTCTTGAGATGCAATGGGAACGCGGGGAATTCTTTCCCCCCACGCAGGGAAAGGATTCCTCCTCTCGAGCTAGGAGACGGAAATGGGGCTCCTCTGTTTGTGGGCGGGACTCTCGTGCTTCCTCTCGAATGGAGACGGGTATGTCGGGGAACTTCTTGAGTTGCAGCAAGGGTGTGAGGGACCCTTTGTAAGTTCCAGATGTTAGATGTGATTAGCCTCAAGACGCCTCAGCGGAAATGGGCCTCATCTCGCCTGGAGGGAGAACCTCTTGGATTTTCTCGAGTTGCGACAGGTGCTCTCGTCTTACGTCGGGGATCTCAGGGACCCGCTCTGGTGGCCTCAGGAAAGGCCAGTCCCCATGCGAGTTGCTCGGGGGCCTCTCCGGATTCCTCTCCCATCGATGCCGGGGCTAAGAACTTGTGTGGAGTCGGTGCCAGAACCTGAGGTTTCCTCTCCAGTGCTGACATGGATCTTGGGGTACTTCTGGGAGTCTCCCCGAGGGAAGTCAGTCCTCGTCTCGAGTGGGGGCATGCACCTGCGCTTTCTTCCCGAGCTGTAGCAGCAGTGTCACGCTTCCCTTCTCGTGGATCAAGGGATCTGTGGCTTTCCCTTGAGGCTTTCCCTGGAGGCTTTCCCAGAATGTTTTCCCACAGGGCTGTCCCACGTGCCACCGTGGTGTGAGTCGATCCTCGGCTTGAAAGTAGAGGCAGTGCAGGGAAAACAGGTTTCCCTGGAATGGACTGAGACATCTGGGGGACTCTGGAATGGTGGCACGACCCTGGAGTTCCTCTCGCCTTTCCTGTGGAGAGCGCCTCCTCTTGAGATGCGACGGCAACGCGGGGAATTCTTTCCCCACGACGCAGGGAAAGGATCCCTCCTCTCGAGCTAGGAGGCGGAAACGGGGCTCCTCTGGATGTGGGCGGGACTCACGCGCTTCCTATTGAGTGGAGACGGGTATGTCGCGGAACTTCTTGAGTTGCAGCAAGGGTGTGAAGGACCCTTTGGAAGTTCCAGAGGTTAGGTGTGATTAGCCTCCAGAGGCCTCAGCGCAAATGAGCCTCATCTCTCCTGGAGGGAGAACCTCCTGGATTTTCTCGAGTTCCGGCACGTGCTCTCGACTTACGACGGGGACCTCAGGGACCCGCTCTGGTGGCCTCAGGAAAGCCCAGTCCCCATGCGAGTTGCTCGGGGGCTGCCGGGGTCCAGCCCCGGTGGATCCAGGGAACTCGAAGGGTGGGACGGCGTTGGCGTGGAAAGACTTGTTTGTTTATTAATGTAAGATTAGATTAAGAAACTATAGTGTAGTAAGAAGGTTAAGTGGAGGAAGAGGGCTGAATAGCTTGGTTTACGCGGAAGGCAATAAAATTCCAGACAAGGAATTTGCACCATCTACGTTGGGCCACCGGCGCCCGCTTGAATATCTAAGGGTGCCTCGCCTTAAGCTCCCTTTCGTGCGGGTCTTAACAGCCGGGGCAAGTAAGTAGACCTGGCGAGCCTCCGCGCCCCAGATGGAGATTCAGCCTGAAGTTAAAGTAAAGAGCAGAGAGAGGGAAGGGGAGAGAAGAGGAGAGAGAGAGACATGGGGGGAGCCAGAGTCCCAAGAAACCAGGCCGAGAGACTAAGTTCGAGAAACTGGTCCGAGAAACTGGGCCCCCGGCCCCTGGCCCCCATCCTTTAATTGTTCAGAAGGCCTTTTATACTTTTGATAAAACACGGAGATCAATGGGTAACACAGAATTATGTAGCGTTCGCAGCCCAGACTCTTTCTATACATCATTTTGTATACAAAGGTCTCAGGTGATTTACATTATCTTCTGGCCAAGAAGCTTGTTAACACTTTTTATCTCTCTTCCTTAATGAATGTTGATTGTTTCCCCTGAAGTGTTTTTCTTTAATTTGCATCTCCTTAAAGCATTAAAGTTACATCTCTATAGAACAAAGGTGCAGTGGGATATAACAAAGAAGGTACTTAACTCGAAGATCTAATGTTGCTAATACCAGGTCTACTACTTGTTTTTCTATATACCAACTATATCTAAAAATAAAGGATATGAAAATTTGGCAGCAAGCATTGACCCAAAAAATGAAACCTTTAATCAGTCCTATTCTAAAGATTTTGACTCCTCGGAAGCTCCTACATTCCTAGGATGTTTTAAGCTTCCTGTGCCTCCTGCGGTCAGGAGGCCTCAAACAATCACACGCGCAGCTGTACAAGTCCTGCAGGCAGGCTAGAAAGCCATCGGAGGGGTTTTTGGATTGAAACACTCTTTCAAATGCAAAAGACTAAAGCCCTGAATTGACTTTTTCCAGAAAATGTCAGAAGAGTGGAAAAGCAGAGCACAAAAGCCGGCAGATTTTTGTTGGGGTACATGCTTAGGAATTTCCAGAGGGGTCCCTGAAGTCTGAGCACGCCTTGCGTATGTCAGCTTCCTTCCTCATGACCTTGTCACGGGCGGGATTCCTCACACTGGCTCCCGGCATCTCACCCTTTTTAATTTTAAATAATTAATTATTTATGTTTAAAATCAGGTGCAGTTCGGTCGCGAGATTCCGAATGCTCTGCGAAGAATCTAGACAGTACAGTGAAGTATGATTATGAGGAGCAAGATTATAAACAGTAGACAGAATAGTCTTTCCAGAAATGAAGTTAGAGAAAGTGTGGGAAAAGTCATTGGCTTCTCCTGCGGTGGTAAAATCTAATCGGGAGTGTTCCAAGGTCTGAATCTGGTTATGCAGTTTCCCTAAGTCTAAACTAATATCTGAGCTGTTCCAAAACACCTAAAACTTGATTTTTTAACATATTGGGCATTTACACTTGTTGAGTCAATGACCGCTGCCATAGTAACAATAACAGTTATTGTAACACAGCAAGAACATAATTATCATATCAATAAGTTGTTACAGTTACAGGACATCTTTAAAACCACAAAAGAGCAGACATTACTTTGAGGAGTTAAACAAGATGAAAACATCCATGGTTCACAAGTCGCTACATTAGGTACGTTAAGTTTTCTGGAATCATTGGTGAAAAGAACATAAGGAGAGGATAGACAAGCCAAAATAGAGTAAATAGAGTCATTTTCTGGTTGGAGTTTGCGCTGCAGCAGCTGTTAGTCCCGCCGGGATCTTGATGTTTCTTTTGCCTCTTCTGCCGGTGGGAGCAGCGGCCTTTACCCCGCCCTCTGACACTGGCGCTGTTACGGGGCTGCGAGTGCGGTGCACTGGGTTCCGTCAGTCAGGCTGGCCCCCGCCCACAGCTTTTGGTGTGCGCTGTTTCCACGGCGGTGGCGGCAGAGAAGTTCCCTTTTCTTTTGTGGCGAATCAGTCTGTCCGGGATCTAAATTGACGAATCTGCACCCTGTGGAAAAAATATAAACACTTCCTCGACCCGCAGTAATTTTGGGTCGGGATCTTTTGTTATCTGGAGGAATCTTTTTGCTTTACTAATGGCTTTTTATTTTACTGTTTCAAACGAATCAGCATTCAATTATTACAAAGAGAACATGTTGTAAAATCTGATGGGGGAAAACTATACTTAATTTCTCCTTTTTTAATTTTTGAATTAACAAGCTGTGAGGGTAAATGATGCAAGATCTGATCACAAGAATTTTGTATAGCAATCTGCCAATCATCAACATTTGAAAAGCATCAAGTTGTTCTCTGTTATATGGAAGTACAATTTTTGATGGTTCTTTACTAAACAATTTAATAAAATCAGTATACTTGAGTTAATCTTTTAATTAATATGTCAGTAATTTTTTTAGCAGAGGCCATTGTTCCACCAAGTTGGGATAAGATAAAACTATTTTTTGGGGGGTCATTAGATGGAACCAATGGGCCTTTTTGTCACAAGCATCCTGTAGGTATACATTTTGTGGCAAGAATAATTTAATCTTTTTTGGCAATATTAATTTTAATTACTGATCATTTAAAGCCTCATTTACTTAACAAAAGCCAGCTCTGTCTCACTAGTCAACCTTTTTTTAGAACTGGGATTAGGATTGTTTTTTTTTCAGCAATCAAACAAAAGGCTTTAAATCTACAGAAGTCAGTTTTAAATGTGGCATATCAATTAATATCACCTAATAATTTTTTGGAAATCATTTAAAGTTAGTAAACAATCTCTCAGCAGCCTTAAAGGGACATTATCAGTTTTAAAACTTTTGGCAGACCTAAATATAAGAAGCAAGAAAAGAGGTGTTACACAATATCTTTATAAGCTTTTGTAATGATCTTTTTATAACCCAATCTGGTCTATATAGCCTTTTAGATGACAAGTAACCATTTAATCTTAGCTTGAATAGTTCCAGCAACGGGGAGCTCACTATTCACCAAGGTTTTAAACTCTCTCTCACCTCTTATTTTTATAGCATTTTTATCTTGTTATACCACCTTTTGTAATCCCACCAACTCCTTTTCAGTAGTATATGTTGGCCAGGAGCTGCACTAGCCTCTCAGCAATGTAAGAAACGTCTTGTCTATTGTCTAACAGCCATGACATTTTATATCTTTAAAAAATCTTTTAAAGGCCTAGAAGCTGCAATTTTTTGCACCCAAAAGCTAGATCTAGATCCTCTGGGCTTTTTTTGTCTGGTTTTTCTGTTTGGTAATAAGGTAAAAGCAAAAGCTGTCTATTTTTTTTTATTATTATTATTGCACAGTTTTAGCAGGTGGCGAGATCAAAACTTCAATTTTTTCAGTATAATCAGAATTTACTACACAAGATACTACCGAAATTTTTTGAAAAGAAAGCAAGCTATGCCCCAGCAGAAGTCTTACAATGTCCTCAGGCAGGGACTAGCCACTGAATCTGAGTCAGGAGTTATTATTATTAAGGTGGTGGAACTGAGGTCCAGGCCTGAGCTACCTGGGGTTGTTTGGTACGGCTTGTTATCTGTTTAGCAGGACATTTTGGCAAAAATGTTCTATTTGGCCTCAAGAGAAACATTTTGCATTTGTAAAGTCTTTTTATTACGAATATTTTTCTTTTTTTTTTTTTTGTTTTTCTTCCTTTTTCTTTTTTTTTTTGGTTGGGTGAGGCCCCTCCTGAGGGATTTTATGCAAGGAGCAAGCTCTGTTTTAAAAGCTCTTTTGCTCAAAATATTGTCACTATCGTTTTTAAACTTAAGAATGTTCTGGGAGGCTTTGGATATAAAGTGGGGAGTTCTTAAGCCTGGGAGGCGCAAGCAGAGGTTGCAGTGGTCGCCTTAAATAAGATATCTTTTTAAAGGTTTGGTTTGTGTAGAGGGGGGGGGGCTCTCCAGGGCGCTCGGCCGCTGCGTCCTGTAAGCCCTCCTTACTCGGGAGAAAGAGTAGTCTCTCTCCTTTTGTTTGCCAATGGCAGAAAATACGATCTGCATAGAAGGTGGAGACCCACTACCATTTACCGCTATAGCCTCTCCCATAGGCTATCTAACAGCCTCATGACAGGGGTCCAGAACATTTGTAATCATATTTTACAGAGCAAAAGCATTTACAGCCCATGCAAAGTATAGTAAGTTTTAGCTGTTTTGTTAGCTTCACCCAAGTATCTAAATCCGTTTTTTGGAAACCAAGGACATTGCTCTCGTAACACTAGCCTTTTAATCTTTGTCTTTTTTGTTTAACAGTTACAAAATTACTTGTATAAAGAGGTGTCATTGTTTTGAGTCATTGTTACCCATGTCAGAAAATTAAGAGTTATAGAAAAGTCTGCCTTGACAAAAAAAGGTTTTACCTTAGCCAAGGGGGGTTTTGTTTTAAACCCTAAGATAGCAGGTTTCTTTTCAACCTCTAGAGCACCAGGTTTTTCTTAAACCCTTGAACACTTCCCACTCCTCCTCACCCTGTCTATCCTACAGGGGGGTCCGCGGCACCCTGAGTGGGGTCCTAGCCGTCCCGAACACTCAACACTGGGGAGTACCCGAAAGTACTCCGGGGGGAGTGATTAAGTCACTCCGGGGGGCAACAGAGAGTGCTCCGGGGGGAGCAACAGAGAGTGCTCCGGGGGAGCAGCAGAGAGTGCTCGGGGGAGCTTTTGCTCCGAGGAACCTACCTTCGAATAGCCTGTTCCGGGGCCACTTGCCGGGTCCCCGCCCCGGTGGATCCAGGGAATTCGAAGGGTGGACGGCGTTGGCGTGGAAAGACTTGTTTGTTTATTAATGTAAGATTAGATTAAGAAACTATAGTGTAGTAAGAAGGTTAAGTGGAGGAAGAGGGCTGAATAGCTTGGTTTACGCGGAAGGCCAATAAAATTCCAGACAAGGAATTTGCACCATCTACGTTGGGCCACGGCGCCGCGCTTGAATATCTAAGGGTGCCTCGCCTTAAGCTCCCTTTCGTGCGGGTCTTAACAGCCGGGCAAGTAAGTAGACCTGGCGAGCCTCCGCGCCCCAGATGGAGATTCAGCCTGAAGTTAAAGTAAAGAGCAGAGAGAGGGAAGGGGAGAGAAGAGGAGAGAGAGAGACATGGGGGGAGCCAGAGTCCCAAGAAACCAGGCCGAGAGACTAGTTCGAGAAACTGGTCCGAGAAACTGGCCCCCGGCCCCTGGCCCCCATCCTTTATTGTTCAGAAGGCCTTTTATACTTTTGATAAAACACGGAGATCAATGGGTAACACAGAATTATGTAGCGTTCGCAGCCCAGACTCTTTCTATACATCATTTTGTATACAAAAGGTCTCAGGTGATTTACATTATCTTCTGGCCAAGAAGCTTGTTAACACTTTTTATCTCTCTTCCTTAATGAATGTTGATTGTTTCCCTGAAGTGTTTTTCTTTAATTTGCATCTCCTTAAAGCATTAAAGTTACATCTCTATAGAACAAAGGTGCAGTGGGATATAACAAAGAAGGTACTTAACTCGAAGATCTAATGTTGCTAATACCAGGTCTACTACTGTGTTTTCTATATACCAACTATATCTAAAAATAAAGGATATGAAAATTTGGCAGCAAGCATTGACCCAAAAAATGAAACCTTTAATCAGTCCTATTCTAAAGATTTTGACTCCTCGGAAGCTCCTACATTCCTAGGATGTTTTAAGCTTCCTGTGCCTCCTGCGGTCAGGAGGCCTCAAACAATCACACGCGCAGCTGTACAAGTCCTGCAGGCAGGCTAGAAAGCCATCGGAGGGGTTTTTGGATTGAAACACTCTTTCAAATGCAAAAGACTAAAGCCCTGAATTGACTTTTTCCAGAAAATGTCAGAAGAGTGGAAAAGCAGAGCACAAAAGCCGGCAGATTTTTGTTGGGTACATGCTTAGGAATTTCCAGAGGGTCCCTGAAGTCTGAGCACGCCTTGCGTATGTCAGCTTCCTTCCTCATGACCTTGTCACGGGCGGGATTCCTCACACTGGCTCCCGGCAGGGGGCCTCTCGGGATTCCTGTCCCGTCGATGCCCGGGGCCTAAGACGATGTGTGGAGTCGGTGCCGGAACCTGAGGATTCCTCTCCAGTGCTGACATGGATCTTGGGGTACTTCGGGAGTCTCCCCAGGGGAGTCAGTCCTCATTCGAGTGGGGCATTGAAGAGCGCTTTCCTCCGAGCTGTAGCAGCCAGTGTCATTCTTCCCGTCGAGTGGATCAAGGGATCAGTGGCTTTCCCTCGAGGCTTTCCCATGAGGCTTTCTCACGAGGCTTTCCCACAGGGCTGTCCCACGTGCCACCGTGCTGTGAGTCGATCCTCGCTTGAAAGTCGAGGCAGTGCAGGGAAAACAGGTTTCCCTGGAATGGACTGAGATATCTGGGGTACTCTGGAATGGTGGCACGACCCTGGAGTTCCTCTCACCTTTCCTGTTGAGAGCGCCTCCTCTTGAGTTGTGACGGGAAACCGGGAATTCTTTCCCGACCACGCTGGGAAAGGATACCTCCTCTCTAGCTGTGAGGCGGAAACAGGGTTCCTCTGGATGTGGCGGGACTCTCGTGCTTCCTCTCGAGTGGAGACAGGTATGTCGGGGAACTTCTTGAGTTGCAGCAAGGGTGTGAAGAACCTATGGAAGTTCCAGAGGTTTAGGTGTGATTAGCCTCGAGACGCCTCAGCGGAAATGGGCCTCATCTCGCCTGGAGGGGAGAACCTCCTGGATTTTCTCGAGTTGCGCAGTGCTCTCGACTTAGGACAGGGTCCTC
>NW_017192570.1:0-10216 GCF_001704415.2 Capra hircus
GATCAAGTCATCTGGGCTTTCCTCGAGGCTTTCCCACGACGCTTTCCCACGAGGCTTTCACACAGGGCTGTCCCACGTGCCACCGTTGTGTGAGCCGATCCTCGGCTTGAAAGTCGAGGCAGTAGGAAAACAGGTTTCCCTGGAATGGACTGAGACATCTGGGGCACTCTGGGAATGCTGGCATGACCCCGGAGTTCCTCTCGCCTTTCCTGGGAGAGCGCGCCTCCTCTTGAGTTGCGACAGGAACGCCGGGAATTCTTTTCTCGAGCACGCAGGGAAAGGATCCGTCCTCTCGAGCTAGGAGGCGGAAACGGGGCTCCTCTGGATGTGGGCGGGACTCTCGTGCTTCCTCTCTAGTGGAGTCGGGTATGTCGTGGAACTTCTTGAGTTGCAGCAGGGTGTGAAGGACCCTTTGGAAGTTCCAGAGTTTAGGTGTGATTAGCCTCGAGACGCCTCAGCGGAAATGGGCCTCATCTCGCCTGGAGGGGAGAACCTCCTGGATTTTCTCGAGTTGCGGCAGGTGCTCTCGACTTACGACGGGGACCTCAGGGACCCGCTCTGGTGGCCTCAGGAAAGGCCAGTCCCCATTGCGAAGTTGCTCGGGGGCCTCTCGGTCGGGATTCCTCCTCCAGTCGATATCGAGGCCTAAGACCTTGTGTGGAGTCGGTGCCAGAACCTGAGGTTTCCTCTCCAGTTCTGACATGGATCTTGGGGTACTTCTGGAGTCTCCCCAGCGGAGTCAGTCCTCGTCTCGAGTGGGGGCATGCACGTGCGATTTCCTCCCGAGCTGTAGCCAGCAGTGTCACCCTTTCCTTCACGTGGAACAAGGGATCTGTGGCATTCCCTCGAGGCTTTCCCACGAGGCTTTCCCCAACAGGGCTGTCCCACAGGTGCCCACCCGTGGTGTGAGTCTATCCTCGGCTTGAAAGTCAAAACAGTGCAGAGAAAACAGGTTTCCCTGGAATGGACTGAGACATCTGGGGGACTCTGGGAATGCTGGCATGACCCCGGAGTTCCTCTCGCCTTTCCTGTGGAGAGCGCCTCCTCTTGAGTTGCGACAGGAACGCCGGGAATTCTTTCTCGAGCACGCAGGGAAAGGATCCCTCCTCTCGAGCTAGGAGGTGGAAACGGGGCTCCTCTGGATGTGGTCGGGACTCTCGTGCTTCCTCTCGAGTGGAGACGGGTATGTCAGGGAACTTCTTGAGTTGCAGCAAAGGTGTGAAGGATCCTTTGGAAGTTCCAGAGGTCAGGTGTGATTAGCCTTCAGGACGCCTCAGCGGAAATGGGCCTCATCTCGCCTGGAGGGCAGAACCTCTTGGATTTTCTCGAGTTGTGTCAGGTGCACTGGACTTACGACGGGGACCTCAGGGACGCGCCCTGGTGGCATCGGTAAAGGAAATTTCCTTGCGAGTTACTCGGGGGCGTCTCGGGATTCCTCTCCCGTCGATGCCGGGGCCTAAGACCTTGTGTGGAGTCGGTGCCAGGACCTGAGGATTCCTCTCCAGTGCTGACATGGATCTTTGGGTACTTCTGGAATCTCCCCAGGGAAGTCAATCCTCGTCTCGAGTTGGGTCATGCACGTGCCCTTTACTCCCGAGCTGTAGCAGCAATGTCACGCTTCCCTTCGCGTGGAACAAGGGATCTGGGGCATTCCCTCGAGGCTTTCCCAAAAGGCTTTCCCCCTGAGGCTTTCCCACAGGGCTGTCCCACGTGCCACCGTGTTGTGAGTCGATCCTTGGCTTGAAAGTCGAGGCAGTGCAGGGAAAACTGGTTTCCCTGGAATGGACTGAGGCATCTGGGGGACTCTGGGAATGGTGGCACGTCCCTGGAGTTCCTCTCGCCTTTCCTGTGGAGAGCGCCTCCACTTGAGATGCGATGGGAACGCCGGGAATTCTTTCCCGACAACGCGGGGAAAGGATCCGTCCTCTCAAGCTAGGAGGAGGAAACGGGGCTCCTCTGGATGTGGGCGGGACTCTCGTGCTTCCTCTCTAGTGGAGTCGGGTATGTCGTGGAACTTCTTGAGTTGCAGCATGGGTGTGAAGGACCCTTTGGAAGTTCCAGAGTTTTAGGTGTGATTAGCCTCGAGACGCCTCAGCGGAAATGGGCCTCATCTCGCCTGGAGGGGAGAACCTCCTGGATTTTCTCGAGTTGCGGCAGGTGCTCTCGACTTACGTCGGGGACCTCAGGGACCCTCTCTGGTGGCCTCAGGACAGGCCAGTCCCCATGCGAGTTACTCGGTGGCCTCTCGGGGGCCTCTCGGGTTTCCTCTCCCGTCGATGCTGGGGCCTAAGACCTTGTGTAGAGTCAGTGCCGGAACCTGAGGAATCCTCTCCAGTGCTGACATGGATCTTGGGGTACGTCTGGAGTCTCCCCAGGGGAGTCAGTCCTCGTCTCGAGTGGGGGCATGCACATGCGCTTTCCTCCTCAGCTGTAGCAGCAGTGTCACGCTTCCCTTCGAGTGGATCAAGGGATCTGTGGCTTTCCCTCGAGGCTTTCCCACGAGGTTTTCCCACGAGGCTTTCCCACAGGGCTGTCCCACGTGCCACCGTGGTGTGAGTCGATCCTCGGCTTGAAAGTTGAGGCAGTGCAGGGAATACAGGTTTCCCTGGAATGGACTGAGATATCTGGGCGACTCTGGGAATGGTGGCACGACCCTGGAGTTCCTCTCGCCTTTCCTGTGGAGAGCGCCTCCTCTTGAGATGCGACGGGAACGCCGGGAATTCTTTCCCGACCACGCAGAAAAGGATCCCACCTCTCGAGCTAGGAGGCGGAAACGGGGCTCCTCTGGATGTGGGCGGGACTCTCGTGCTTCCTCTCGAGTGGAGTCGGGAATGTTGCGGAACTTCTTGAGTTCCAGCAAGGGTGTGAAGGACCCTTTGGAAGTTCCAGAGTTTAGGTGTGATTAGCCTCGAGACGCCTCAGCGGAAATGGGCCTCATCTCGCCTGGAGGGGAGAACCTCCTGGATTTTCTCGAGTTAAGGCAGGTGCTCTCGACTTACGACGGGGACCTCAGGGACCCGCTCTGGTGGCCTCAGGAAAGGCCAGTCCCCTTGCGAGTTGCTCGGGGGCCTCTCGGGGGTTCTCTCGGGATTCCTCTCCAGTCGATATCGGGGCCTAAGACCTTGTGTGGAGTCGGTGCCAGACCTGAGGTTTCCTCTCCAGTTCTGACATGGATCTTGGGGTACTTCTGGAGTCTCCCCAGCGGAGTCAGTCCTCGTCTCGAGTGGGGGCATGCACGTGCGATTTTCCTCCCGAGCTGTAGCCGCAGTGTCACCCTTTCCTTCACGTGGAACAAGGGATCTGTGGCATTCCCTCGAGGCTTTCCCACGAGGCTTTCCCACGAGGCTTTCCCACAGGGCTGTCCCACGTGCCACCGTGGTGTGAGTCGATCCTCGGCTTGAACGTTGAGGCAGTGCAGGGAATACAGGTTTCGCTGGAATGGACTGAGACATCTGGGCGACTCTGGGAATGGTGGCACGACCCTGGAGTTCCTCTCGCCTTTCCTGTGGAGAGCGCCTCCTCTTGAGATGCGACAGGGAACGCCGGGAATTCTTTCCCGACCACGCAGGGAAAGGATCCCTCCTCTCGAGCTAGGAGGCTGGAAACGGGGCTCCTCTGGATGTGGGTGGGACTCTCGTGCTTCCTCTCGAGGTGGAGACGGGTATGTCAGGGAACTTCTTGAGTTGCCAGCAAGGGTGTGAAGGACCCTTTGGAAGTTCCAGAGGTTAGGTGTGATTAGCCTCGAGGACGCCTCAGCGGAAATGGGCCTCATCTCGCCTGGAGGGCAGAACCTCCTTGGATTTTCTCGAGTTGTGTCAGGTGCCTGCGACTTACGACGGGGACCTCAGGGACCGCTCCTGGTGGCATCAGGTAAAGGAAATCTCCTTGCGAGTTACTCGGGGGCTCTCTCTCGGGATTCCTCTCCCGTCGATGACCGGGGCCTAAGACCTTGTGTGGAGTCGGTGCCAGGACCTGGAGGATTCCTCTCCAGTGCTGACATGGATCTTTGGGTACTTCTGGAATCTCCCCAGGGAAGTCCAATCCTCGTCTCGAGTTGGGTCATGCACGTGCCCTTTACTCCCGAGCTGTAGCAGCAATGTCACGCTTCCCTTCGCGTGGAACAAGGGATCTGGGGCATTCCCTCCGAGGCTTTCCCAAAAGGCTTTCCCCTGAGGCTTTCCCACAGGGCTGTCCCACGTGCCACCGTGTGTGTGAGTCGATCCTCGGCTTGAAAGTCGAGGCAGTGCAGGGAAAACTGGATTTCCCTGGAATGGACTGA
Source organism: Capra hircus (assembly GCF_001704415.2). Lineage (NCBI taxonomy): Eukaryota > Metazoa > Chordata > Mammalia > Artiodactyla > Bovidae > Capra > Capra hircus. The sequence goes on from NW_017192570.1 coordinate 4,280, forward strand.
GGCATCTGGGGGACTCTGGGAATGGTGGCACGTACCCTGGAGTTCCTCTCGCCTTTCCTGTGGAGAGCGCCTCCATCTTGAGATGCAATGGGAAGCCGGGAATTCTTTCCCGACACGAGGGGAAAGGATCCGTCCTCTCGAGCTAGGAGGCGGAAACGGGGCTCCTCTGGATGTGGGCGGGACTCTCGTGCTTCCTCTCTAGTGGAGTCGGGTATGTCGTGGAACTTCTTGAGTTGCAGCATGGGTGTGAAGGACCCTTTGGAAGTTCCAGAGTTTAGGTGTGATTAGCCTCGAGACGCCTCAGCGGAAATGGGCCTCATCTCGCCTGGAGGGGAGAATCTCCTGGATTTTCTCGAGTTGCGGCAGGTGCTCTCGACTTACGTCGGGGACCTCAGGGACCCTCTCTGGTGGCCTCAGGAAAGGCCAGTCCCCATGCGAGTTTCTCCGGTGGCCTCTCGGGGGCCTCTCGGGTTTCCTCTCCTGTCGATGCCTGGGGCCTAAGACCTTGTGTGGAGTCGGTGCCGGAACCTGAGGATTCCTCTCCAGTGCTGACATGGATCTTGGGGTACTTCTGGAGTCTCCCCAGTGGAGTCAGTCCTCGTCTCGAGTGGGGGCATGCACAGTGCGCTTTCCTCCCGAGCTGTAGCAGCAGTGTCACGCTTCCCTTCGAGTGGATCAAGGGATCTGTGGCTTTCCCTCGAGGCTTTCCCACACGAGGCTTTCCCACGAAGCTTTCCCACAGGGCTGTCCCACGTGCCACCGTGGTGTGAGTCGATCCTCGGCTTGAAAGTCGAGGCAGTGCAGGGAAAAAAGGTTTCCCTGGAATGGACTGAGACATCCAGGGGACTCTGGGAATGGTGGCACGACCCTGGAGTTCCTCTCGCCTTTCCTGTGGAGAGCGCCTCCTCTTGAGATGTGACGGGAACGCCGGGAATTCTTTCCCGACCATGCAGGGAAAGGATCCCTCCTCTCGGGCTAGGAGGTGGAAACGGGGCTCCTCTGGATGTGGCGGGACTCTGGTGCTTCCTCTCGAGTGGAGACGTGTATGTCGGGGAACTTCTTGAGTTGCAGCAAGGGTGTGAAGGACCCTTTGGAAGTTCCAGATGTTAGGTGTGATTAGCCTCGAGATGCCTCAGCGGAAATGGGCCTCATCTCGCCTGGATGGGAGAACCTCCTGGATTTTCTCGAGTTGCGGCAGGTGCTCTCGACTTACGACTGGGACCTCAGGGACCCGCTCTGGTGGCCTCAGGAAAGGCCAGTACCCATGCAGTTGCTCGGGGGCCTCTCGGGATTCCTCTCCCGTCGATGCCGGGGCCTGAGACCTTGTGTGGAGTCTGTGCCGGAACCTGAGGATTCCTCTCCAGTGCTGACATGGATCTTGGGTACTTCTGGAGTCTCCCCAGGGGAGTCATTCCTCGTCGCGAGAGGGGACATGCACGTGTGTTTTCCTCCCTGAGCTGTAGCAGCAGTGTCTCGCTTCCCTTCGCGTGGATCATGGGATCTGTGGCTTTCCCTCGAGGCTTTCCCAGGAGAAATTTCCCACGAGGCTTTCCCAAAGGGCTGTCCCACATGCCACCGTAGTGTGAGTCTATCCTCAGCTTTGGAAGTCGAGGCAGTGCAGGGAAAACAGGTTTCCGTGGAATGGAATGAGACATCTGGGGGAGTGTGGGAACGGTGGCACGAACCTGGAGTTCTTCTCGCGTTTCAAGTGGTGAGCGCCTCCTCTTGAGATGCGACAAGAAACGCCGGGAATTCTTTCCCGACCACGCAGGGAAAGGATCACTCCTCTAGAGCTATGAGGCGGAAACAGGGCTCCTCTGGATGTGGGGGGACTCTCGTCCTTCTTCTCGAGTGGAGTCGGGTATGTCGGGAAACTTCTTGCCTTGCAGCAAGGGTGTTAAGGATCCTTTGGGAAATTCCAGCGTTTAGGTGTGATTAGCCTAGAGGAGCCTCATCCGAAAAGGGCCTCATCTCGCCTGGAGGGGAGAACCTCCTGGATTTTTCTCGAGTTGCGGCAGGTGCTCTCGACTTATGACGGGGACCTCAGGGACCCGCTCTGGTGGACTCAGGAAAGGCCAGTCCACATGCGCGTTGCTCAGGGGCCTCTCGGGATTCCTCTCCCGTCGATGCCGGGGCCTACCACCTTGTGTGATTTTAGTGCCGGAACTTGAGGATTACTCTCCAGTGCTGACATGTATCTTGGGGTACTTCTGGAGTCTCCCCAGGGAGTCAGTCCTCGTCTCGAGTGGGGGCATGCACGTGGGATTTCCTCCAGAGCTGTAGCAGCAGTGTCACGCTTCCCTTCGCGTGGATCAAGGGATCTGTGGCTTTCCTAGAGACTTTCCCACGAGGCATTCCCATGGGGCTTTCCCACGAGGCTTTCCCACAGGGCTGTCCCACGTACCACCGTGGTGTGAGTCGATCCTCGGCTAGAAAGTCAAGGCAGTGCAGGGAAAACAGGTTTCCCTGGAATGGACTGAGACATCTGGGGGACTCTGCGAATGGTTACACGACCCTTGAGTTCCTCTCGGCCTTTCCTGTGGAGAGCGCCTCATCTTGAGATGCGACGGGAATGCCGGAATTCATTCCCAACCACACAGGGAAAGGATCCCTCCTCTCGAGCTACGAGGCGGACACGGGAATCCTCTGGATGTGAGCGGAGCTCTTGTGCTTTCTCTCGAGTGGAGACGGGTATGTCGTGGAAATTCTTGAGTTGCAGCAAGGGTGTGAAGGACCCTTTGGAAGTTCCAGAGATTAGGTGTGATTAGCCTCGAGAACGCCTCAGCGAAATGGGCCTCATCTCGCCTGGAGGGCAGAACCTCCTTGATTTTCTCGAGTTGCGGCAGGTGCTCTCGACTTAGGACAGGGACCTCAGGGACCCGCTCTGGTGGCCTCAGGAAAGGCCAGTCCCCATGCGATTTGCTCGGGGGCCGCTCGGATTCCTCTCCCATCGATGCCGGGGCCTAAGACCTTGTGTGGAGTTGGTGTCGGAAACTGAGAATTCCTCTGCAGTGCTGACATCGCTCTTGGGGTACTTCTGAATTCTCCCCAGGGGAGTGAGTCCTCCTCTCCAGTGGGGTTATGCACGTGCGCTTTCCTCCCGAGCTGTAGCAGCAGTGTCACGCTTCCCTTCCCGTGGATCATAGGATCTATGGCATTCCCTCGAGGCTTTCCCACGACGCTTTCCCACCAGGCTTTTTCAACGAGGCTTTCCCCCAGTGATGTCCCACGTGCCACGTGGTGTCATTCGATCCTCGGTTTGAAAGTCGAGGCAGTGCCGGGGAAACAGGCTTCCCTGGAATGGACTGAGACATCTGGGGGACTCTGGGAATGGTGGCACGACCCTGGAGTTCCTCTCGCCTTTCCTGTGGAGAGCGCCCCCTCTTGATATGTTACGGGAACCCGGGAATTCTTTTCCGAACACGCAGGGAAAGGATCCCTCCTGTCGAGCTAGGAGGCGGAAACAGGGCTCCTCTGGATGTGGGCGGGACTCTCGTGCTTCCTCTCGAGTGGAGACGGGTATGTCAGGGAACTTCTTGAGTTGGAGCAAGGGTGTGAAGGGCCCTTTGGAAGGTCCAGAGGTTAGGTGTGATTAGCCTCGAGTCGCCTCTGTGGAAATGGGCCTCATCTCGTCTGAAGGGAAAGAACCTCCTGGATTTTCTCGAGTTGTGGCAGGTGCTCTTGCCTTATGACGGGGACCTCAGGGACTCGCTCTGGTGGCCTCAGGAAGGCCAGTCCCCATGCGAGTGGCTCGAGGGCCTCTCGGGATTTCACTCCCATCAATGCCTGGGCCTAAGGCCTTGCGTGGAGTCGGTGCCGGAACCTGAGGATTCCTCTCCATTGCTGACATGGATCTTGGGTACTTCTGGGAGTCTCCCCAGGTGAGTCAGTCCTCGTCTCGAGTGGGCGCATGCACATGCGCTTACCTCCCGAGCCGTAGAAGCAGTGTCACGCTTCCCTTCCCGTGGATCATAGGATCTGTGGCTTTCCCTAGAGGCTTTCCCCATGAGGCTTTCCCACGACGCTTTCCCACCAGGCTTTCCAACGAGGCTTTCCCCCAGTGATGTCCCACGTGCCACTGTGGTGTCAGTCGATCCTCGGTTTGAAAGTCGAGGCAGTGCCAGGGAAAACAGGCTTCCCTGGAATGGACTGAGACATCTGGGGGACTCTGGGAATGGTGACAGGACCCTGGAGTTCCTATCGCCTTTCCTCTGGAAGCACCCCCTCTTGATATGTGACGGGAACGCCGGGAATTCTTTCCCGACAACGCAGGTAAATGGATCCCTCCTCTCGAGAAGGAGACGGAAACGGGGCTCCACTGGATGTGGGCAGGACTCTCGTGCTTCCTCTCGAGTGGAGACAGGTATGTCGGGGAAATTCTTGAGTTGCAGCAAGGACGTGAAGGACCCTTTGGAAGTTTCAAGAGGTTAGGTGTGATTAGCCTCGAGTCGACTCAGCGGAAATGGGCCTCATCTCGCCTGGAGGGGAGAAACCTCCTGGATTTTCTCGAGTTGCGACAAGTGCTCTCGACTTACGACGGGGACCTCAGGGACCTGCTTTTGGTGGCCTCTGGAAAGGCCATTCCCTATGCGAGTTGCTCGGGACATCTCGGAATTCCTCTTCCGTCGATGCCGGGGCCTACGATCTCGTGTGGAGTGGGTGCCGGAACCTGAGGATTCCTCTCCAGTGCTGACATGGATCTTGGGGTACTTCTGGAGTCTCCCCACGGGAGTCAGTCCTCGTCTCGAATGGGGGCATGCAGGTGGGCTCTACTCCTGAGCTCTAGCTGCAGTGTCACGCTTCCCTTCGCGGGCAGTAAGGGATCTGTGGCTTTCCCTCGAGGCTTTCCCATGAGGGTTTCCCACACGGCTGTCCCAAATGCCACCGTTGTGTGAGTCGTTTCTCGGCTTGAAAGTCATGGCAGTGCATGGAAAACAGGTTTCCCTGGAATGGACTGAGACCTCTGGGGGACTCTGGGAATGGTGGCACGACCCTGGAGTTCCTCTCGCCTTTCCTGTGGAGAGCGCTTCCTCTTGAGATGCTACGGAACGGGAATTCTTTCCCGAAAACGCAGGGTAAGGATCCCTCCTCTCGAGCTAGGAGGCGGAAACTGGGCTCCTCTGGATGTGTTTCGTGACTGTCGTGCTACTCTCGAGTGGAGACGGGTATGTCAGGGAACTTCTTGAGTTGCAGCAATGGCGTGAAGGACCGTTTGGAATTTTCAGAGGTTAGGTGTGATTTAGCCTCGAAACACCTCAGTGAAGTGGGCCTCATTCGCCTGGAGGGGGAGAAACTCCTGGATTTTCTTGAGTTGTGGCAGGCGCTCTCGGCTTACGACGGGTACCTCAGGGACCCGCTCTGGTGGCCTCACGAAAGGCCAGTCCCCATGCGAATTGCTCGGGTGCCTCTCGGTATTCCTCTCTCGTCGATGCCGGGGCATAAGATCTCGTGTGGAGTCGGTGCCGGAACCTGAGGATTGCTCTCCAGTGCTGACATGGATCTTGGGGTACTTCTGGAGTCTCCCCAGGGGAGTCAGTCCTCGTCTCGAGTGGGGACATGCACGTGTGCTTTCCTCCCCAGCTGTAGCAGCAGTGTTGCGCTTCCGTTCGCCTGGACCACGGCATCTGTGGATTTCCCTCGAGGCTTCCCGCTAGGCTTTCCCACGAGGCTTTCCCACAGGGCTCTCCCATGTTCCACCGTGTTGTGAGTCGATCCCGGGTTGAAAGTCGAGCAGTGTAGGGAAAAACAGGTTTCCCTGGAATGGACTGAGACATCTGGGGGGACTCTGGAATGGTGACACGACCCTGGCATTCCTCTTGCTTTTCCTATGGAGAGCCGCGCTCCTCTCTGAGATGCGACGGGAACGCCGGGAATTCTTTCACGTCCACGCAGGGAAAGGATCCCTGCCCTCGAGCTAGGAGGCGGAAACGGGGCTCC
>NW_017192571.1:0-10216 GCF_001704415.2 Capra hircus
CTAAAATCAAAAGAAACTTTTCTGGTCTAAGCCCCGCCTCTTGTGTCCCCCGCCCCTAAAAGGAAAGAGTTAAACCCGGGACTTGAACTCCTGACCTACAGACCCTAGTCTGCCTGACTTACCAGCCTGCCTAACCGCTATGCTACAGAGGCTTGCTGTTTCAGCAGCGCTCCCGCCCTCTTCAAGCCTCTGCGCGCCAGGGTCTGGCTCTATAGAATATCATGGCTGTCCTAGGTCATCTTTGCTTCTTATCCCTAAATCATAGACAGATGAGCTGAGAAAAAGCTTGGGTTGTCTCGGTGGGTGGATCTGCTTGTCCTTGTGTTTCCCCTGGAGGCAGTCGCGGTCCGCGGGCCTGGCCTGGCAGGGGGCGTGGGGGCGGGGCGCACCGTGCGCGCTCGGGGCGGGGCGAGCCTGGGCGGCTGGTCAGGGGCGCGGCTCACGGGAGCGGGTCTGGGGCGGGGTGAACATGGCGGCGCCTCGGGGCCAGGGGTCCCCAGTTGTGCTCTCAGGGCTCGCCATTGCAGCTGGGACTGCTCGTTTCGTGGGCTCCTGGGTCCCCGTCGATTGGCATCCAGCGAGCAGAGCGGCAGGGCTGTGGACCACAGGTAAGGGAACTCGGACTCGGCGGAGCAGGGAACCATGTCTTCTGCCCTTTGTTTGCAGTCTCGGAGCCGACTGAAATGGCGATCGCAGAAAAGCCTCGCCTTTGGGGCCGAGGGTTTTACCGCTTCACCCCTTTGCATACAGCTCAGACCCGCGCGCTTTTCCCAAGCAGCCGAGTGTATTGCTTCCTACAGGCCTGGAGAGGATAACAGGCAGGAAGGCCAGGGGTCTCCAGACAGAGAAAATAAACTGCAAGTGTCAGACTTTTTTCTCTCTCTTAAGAGGCAGGAGGAGACCAAAGAGGGCTGCGCGGTTTTTTTTTCTCCATCTTGATACAAATGTAAAAGAAGGTTTCTCTGAAAATTCTGTGTTGCCATGACAACTCCTGGCTCCACCTGAATTTAACTTTTCTCAAACCTTGAACTAAGCAATGCATTTTCTTATGGAAATGTTTGTCTTAAGGTATGTTAATGTCTTCAGGTCAGTTCCCCCTAAGGGCTCAGAAACGACTCGACAAACCGGTTTGTCTTACTCATACCTGGTTCTCTTAACCTCTGTGAATGAAACTATATATTTGCTTGGAAATCTGCCTTTCTTCAAGATTCATGTCCATCATTTTCTGGCCTGGGATGACTCATCTGCTGCCAATGTGATCTCAATGCATGCTGTGGGTGAGGGGCCTGGTGCCATTCTCTGAGACATTGTCTTTCTTTCCTTAGCAGACTGCTAGTGGCTGTATAACATCTGGCTAAAGACTAGCAGGGGTACTCTTTCTTCCCCTTTGAATGTCTACGTCAGCAGCTCTCTCGATCTCTTTTCTACTTGAATCAAACTTTTTCACAGAAAACCTCTGAGCCATCAAGCTTCGTCACTTGCCCTGGATTGAATTCTCCTCTGGAGGCAAGAATGCTGGCATCTTTTGTGGTTTAGCAGCCACCTTTCAGCCTTTTGTAATTCATATTGAATCTTCATTTCAGATGGCAGATGCATTCCACGGTATTGCCAACTGAAGTCTTGTCATCGCTATGGAGTCTCTGTCCATGGCTTGAGGGTATTTTTCAGCAATCATGTATCATTTCCAGTGTGCCAGTCTTGTCATCCTCATTCCATCCATAGCAAAGTCTTTTATTAATGTTGACGTGATTGAAGGGGAATTGTTGTTTCAATTCCCTTTCAGATTGTTATTTGCTGGTGTATACAGATAACACTGTGTCGTCATTCATTTGTATCCGTTTGGACAGCTTGATAGTTGTCTTTAGTTTCTTTAATTTCTCATAATTGAAGATGACCCTGGCTCATATATTTACAGTCGCACCCCTAGTCTCAGTCATTTCTTCAAAGAACTGTCCTTTTTTTAACATGACATTATTTTTGACTGTGCTGGGTCTTTATTGCTCCTTTGTCTAGTTGTAGTGAGCAGAGGCTACCTTCTAGTTGCTGTGCCATGGCTTCTCATTGCAGTGCTTTCTCTGTGTGCAGAACTTGGGCTCTGGAGCATGCAAACGTCAAGAGTTGTTCAAGGGCTTCATTGCCCCTGGGCGTGTGGAATCTTCTACACAGGAATTGAACCCGTGTTCCCTGCATCGGTAGGCAGCTTCTTTACCACCAGGCCATCGGAGATGTTTCCTGTTCCCTTTTATTAGAGAATGATATTTAAAACATACATGTAGGAGCTCAATATGCTCAGCTGACAATACATGGAGATATATCTCCATGTATTCCAGCTCACCTTTGAACATATTCAGTTAAAGGTAATTTGTGATGATGTCTCCAACCTGATCCACCACGACATGGACATTGTAACGTTTCCTTTTGTTTATCTGGAACTTTGCCTTCCAATGGTAAGATACCTGGCTTCCACCGCTTGTCATACACAGAATTCAGTGCTTGTCCCACGTGGTTACTGAAAAAAAAAAAAACTGTCAGATTGTCTTTCAAAGGGGGCTCTGCGTGCATCGCACCAGTATCTTGAGTATGTTTTTGTATGATAGTTTACTATCAGTATACCCTCAGTGGCCAGGTGTCTATTTCAGTCGTTACCAATTATGAATGGGCTTGTTTGCTCTAGTGTTCTTGGACAATTCGAGTACAGTTTCTTTGTCAGATGTGCATTTTTTTAGGAAAAGAGTTTTTATTGATTGTTGGCTGTGTTGCATCTTTGTGTGTGGGCTTTTCTCTAGTTTTGGTGAGCATGGGCCATAACGAGTGGTTTGCAGGCTTCTCACTGCAGTGTGTCCTCTTGTTGAGGGGCACAGGCTCACGGGCTTCAGTGGCTGCGGCATGTGAACTCGCATCGTGGCTTCCAGGATCTAGAGCACAGGCTCGCAGTGTGGCACACGGCTCCATAGGATGTGGCATCTTCCCATCCTAGGGATCGCACATGCATCTCCAGCACTGGCAGGATTCTTGACTATGGAACCACCAGGGCATATTTGAGATTCTAGTTTTCCACACACGTATCTAGTGAAAGAGGCCAGGATCAAGAGGCATGGCAGCTGGGAATCTCAGCCACAGCTCTGGTGTGCTATCCAAAGCTCTGGGGTGGTGAGCAGCTCAGCTTCCCTGGGACTGTTTCCTCCCGTCAGAAATGCCCTGCTTTTGGACTGTAGCCCACCAAGCTCCTCTGTCCCTAGGATTTCTGAGACCAGAGTACTGCAGGTGGTGCCATTTCCTTCTCTGCTGCTGCTGCCACGTCGCTTCAGTCGTGCCTGACTCTGCGCGACCCCATAGACAGCAGCCTACCAGGCTCCTCTGTCCCTGGGATTCTCCAGGCAAGAACACTGGAGTGGGGTTGCCATGTCCTCCTCCAGTACATGAAAGTGAAAAGTGAAAGTGAAGTCACTCAGTGAAGTCGTGTCCGACTCTTAGTGACCCCGGGGTTGCAGCCTACCAGGCTCCTCTGTCCGTGGGATTCTCCAGGCAATGGTACTGGAGCGGGCTGCCATTGCCTTGTCTGATTTCCTTCTCTGCAAGATAGCGTTTTGGAAGCTCTTTTCTCCTGGATATTGCTTTTGATGAAGGAAGGGGGTTCCCTTCCAGGGCTTGAGAGTGAGTTCTTGTCTGACACTGGGCAATGAGTTGTCTGAGGAGAGGAGTGCTGTCCAAGCGAGAGGCTTCATTGGGAAGGGCTGCCGGGGTGGAGGGCAGGAGGGTGAGGGTGAGGGAAACGGAGAGAAACCACTCTGTCACGTGGCTCGCACTCTCAGGTTTTATGGTCATCGGGTTCATTTCTGGTTTGTCTCTCTTGGCCTGAATTGGGATCCTTCTTGGGGGCACACGCATCACTCAGCCGAGATGGATTCCAGCGAAGTGCATCCTGGGGAGGTTGGTAGGACCTCTGAACTGGAGCCTCCCATCTCCTGACCTCTCCAGAATTCTGGTTGGTGGTAGCTTGTTCGTTCCTTGTTCCTTCCCAGGACCTCCTGTTGTGAGATGACTCCTGCAAGTGTTTTCTTTTCTCTGTTGCCTGGCCAGGGTGGGTGGTCCGTGGTTCATTTAGCAGTTTCTTTTTGGTTCTCTCGAGTAAGGTCCTCCACAGGGTAAATGTATGAAATGATAAAAGGCAATGTGTTAACTCATTTGTATTCATAATTGGGTAAGTTGGCTTGTTTTGTGTATGTTAGACCTGATCACCAGACCGAAGGTCATGGAGAACGTTTGTAGTTTTCTAAAATTTCAATAGTTTTTAAAATGGAGTTACCTTGTTGCAAAGTTTGTGTGTATGTTCATATTTTTTTAAACAGTTATTTCTTTTTAGTTGATTGATCATTGCTTTACAATATTGGTTTGATTTGTCATACATCCACATGAATTGACCATAGGTGTACCTATGTCCTCTTGCTCTGGAATCTCCCTCCCACCTCGCACGCATTCCCACCTCTCTAGGTTACTACTGAGCCCCAGTTTGAGTTCCCTGAATCATACAGCAAATTCCCATTGGTTGTCTATTTACAAAGGTTGGTGTACCTGCATCCATGCTGCTCTCTCCATTCATCTCACCCTCTCCCTCTTGTTCCCCACCCTCGTCTGAAGTCTGTTCTCTATGTCTGCACCTCCATTGCTGCTCTGTGAACAGACTCGTCAGTACCATCCTTCTAGATTCCATGTTTTTCTCTCTTTGACTGACTTCCCTCCCCTTTATTAGAACAAACTCACATGTGTTCCTTTTTATGGCTGCATTCCATACAGGCTCTGATTGTTCCTTAGCCATGTTTTGCGGAGGGTCATGGAGCTATTCTGCTCCATTTCAGTTTGGGCTTCCAGTCTGAGTGCTCGCAGCAGAGCTGCTTCTGGGTGAGCCCTCTGAGGTCTGTGAGCGCCGGCTGCCCGCTCTTCTCCTGTGGCCCGCAGGGGGGGCGCCAAAGCCCCCTCTGACCCGCGGGGCGCAGGACGCTTTGCCTTTAGGCTCTGCCCCGTGAGCAGCTGCGGGAGCTTTGTCTCCTCAGGACCATCAGGGCTCAGGCTTCTGGATAACAGGGCTGCATCCAGGCTGAGAGGAGCAGGGTTGCCTCAGTGCCCACCAGCAGGGAGGCGCTGGAGCCCCCATCCAGCTGAGGGCTGACTGGAGGTCCATCTCGGAGGACTCAGGGGAAAGAGCTCCGTGTGCAAAGCGGTGGGTTTTCAGTTCGATTTGCGTTAGATGATGTAGAGGATGAACACTGATGTTCTTCCGTGTAGGTGGCCGTTTTCCTGTCACTGTTTCTTGAGAAGACTGTCCTTTCCTCTTCGCTCGTTCCTGGTTTGATTTTCAGGAACTGACCATGTACATGTGGGTTCGTTTCTGGGCTCTCTATTCTCTCCTGGAGTCCATGTGTCTGTGTTCCTGCCAGTTCCTCACTGTGGTGGTCACTACAGCTCCGTGATGTAGTTTGAAGAGGGATAGGAAGATGCCTCCAGCTGTGTTCCTCTTTCTCAGAGTCTTTTTGGCCGTTTAAGGTCCTGGTCAACAGTAGCAGTCTAATATGAGGAATATTTCTATTTCTGTGAAAAATGCCATTGAATGTTATTTTGTGATTGCAGTCCGTGTATTTGTTGATGACTTTGGTTGGAATGGACCTTTTAATTCCTCATTGTTCCAGTGCATGAGCGTGGAATAGTTTTCTGTGTATTTGTGTTTTCTTTGGTTTCTTTATCAGTGCTTTCTAGTTTTCTGACTACTGGTCTTTTATGTTCTTGATTAAGTTTGTTGCTAGATGTTTTCTTTAAGTGGGAGTTTCTTAATTTTTTTTCTGATTGTTATGAGTGTCTAGAAATGCAAGTGATTTTTGGACTGTAAATGGTAGTCTATTATATGATTGTAAATTGATCCCAAATGATTCAGCTTTACTGAAAGTAGTCTAACAACATTTTGTGAAGTGATGTGGAACGTTTTATCTGTAACATCTGTTTCTCCTGCAGTAGGTCATCCAGAGGACCCAAGACATGGTGGTTACTAAGAGACTTCCCACAGTACTTCTTCATTCCACGTGGACTCCTTCAAGGGCAGTGAGCATCGCAGCTTCCCTTGAACTTCGTCTGGGTAAGTCTTGGCCTGTATCAGAAAGCTTCCTGCCTGTCTACTCTAAATTTCTTTTGTGGTATTGACATGGTTGTTTTGAAACCTAGTATACTTTCCAGTCATTTAAAATGTACAGAAAATGCCTAGCAATGGGAACAAGTGCTAGCATTTGCCACATCATCTAAAAGACTCTATGTGTTTTATCCAAAATGGGTACCTTCTGCAGAACCAGCACATAATCTCCAAAATCAGGAAATCATATGGTATCTACGTTATAATGTAATCCACCGCCCCACTTCCACTTTGCAATGTTCAAGTGTATGAATATATCTTTTGTTTCCATCTTCATCCTTTTTTCTTTATTTAGAGTGTTACTGAGATTTTCAGTTATTTGGACAAACTTGATGGATTGAAAGCAGACATGGTGAATAAGGGTTCTGGGTGGCCTTTTCTATGTGGATTTTTTTTTCACTGAAGATGGTTTGAATATTTATTCGTGTTGTAACATGTATGAATCCTGCATTCTTTCTCCCCCCATAGTAATGAAAAATCAATACTATGCCATTTACCATTTAGATATTTGTAAGCATACAGTGTTGTAGCAGACAACCTTTTCTTGTTTTGCAAACCAGTTTAATAATGTGCACCTTGTGCGTGCTTTGGACAAACTCAGGAAACTGAGTCAGTGACTGAAATGGCCCAAGATATCACCTTAGATTCCATCTTCATCTGAAAACAAAACAGGCACTTCCTGGTGGTCCAGTGGCTGAGACTGGACACTCCCAAAGAAGGAGGCCCAGGTTCATTTCCTGATCCAAGAACTAGATCTCCCATGCCACAACAGAGAATTTGCATGCTGTAGCTAAATATCTGGCTTGCCTCAATGAAGGTTGACCTGGCGCAGCCAAATGAAAACAGAAACAAATATTTAAAAAAATACAACCAAAGGAAAGGAAGGGTATGGTGGCTGTGCAGATTTACGGCTTAGCTTTCCCTATCGATAGAAAAGAAAAAAGAGTTTCAAAAGACTGTGTCTCATCCTTCTATCTGGCATATAGAGAGGATTCCTTTGAAATGAGATTTCTCTGGTAAATGTGACTCACAGAAGAGCTGTCTTGAACTTGGGTTTCAGAGATGATCATGTGTCCTCTAAAAAAAAAAAAGTTAATTGGGTCCAACTAATCCTCATGCTGAGGTGGTATATTTTGTGGTAGCATTTGCTCCCCTTCACTTTGCATGTATCCCCATTTGTTTACACTGTCATCTACTGAAGACATCCTGATATTTGAAAGTTTGTAGTGATTCCAAGTCGAGCTGTTGTATATAATCATGCGATCCTTTTTTGTCTGGACATGTTTTCAAAGCTGTTTAGTAAGTGCTGGACATGAAGGATTCAGGTCACAGGTGAGCCTTGTTTAGCTGTGGAAAAATCCAGCTATGTTTCTCTGTGGCTTGTGGGATCTTCTGGGGTAAGGGATCGAACTAGAGTGTCTTGCATTGTCAGGCAGATTCTTTACCACTGAGCCACCGGAGAAGCTGTGCCCTACCCCCTTTTCTTGAGTTGACTGGATCTAATAGGTGTGCAGTGCTACCTCACTGTTATTTTAGTTTGTCATTTCCTAATGCTATGTGGTTTTGAGTCTTTTTGATAGGCTTATTTACTATCTTTATATTTTTGTAGGCCAGGTGTTTAGGTGTATACATATTTTATGAGATTGTTCTAGATTTTTTGGTATATTTGGAGAACAATCCTTTATCAGATATCTATTTTATAAATATAGTTTCCTGTGGCTTGTGTTTAAGTTTTGTGAATAAGGTTTTTCACCGTTTCAATTTCTAATTTTTTAAAGTTGATGTTATATGTGTTTTCTATCCTTTTTTGGATAGCCTTTAGTGTGTTGTTGTTGTTGTTAAATTTTATAAGCAGAAGTGAGGTACCGTAGATACAGTTTTAAGCTAAGCTGAGGTGCCACAGATACAGTTTTGCCTTTTGTCTGTTGAGAAGTTTGAGTGAGTTTGGTGTACACTGTAACATTATGTCTACATTCATTTGACTGGATATAGCTTCCAGTTATTTGTCTAATTGGTTTTGGAGATATGATGGGAAGTCAGTTTTTCCAAGGGAAACTGAGGTCCATGAAACATGAACTCTTTTCGATCGGTCGGAATCACTTTCTGCTATTTCTGACAGATTTGACTTGTTTGGATATCTCATATGAGCGGAATCACAGAACGTTTGTCTTTTTTTGGTCTGGTTTATTTCACTTAATCTAATGACCATAAGGTTTGTCCACATTGTCGCATTGTCAGAATTACTGACTTTGAAGGGCCGAATCAGATTCCATTGTGTGTATACCACAGTTTGTTTATGGAATTGGCTGCCATGGACACTTCGATTGCTTCTGTTTGTTTGCCAGTGTGAATCATGCTGTTGTGAGTATGACGGAAGGAGTATCCATTTTTTTCAGCCCCCTTTCCCAATCCTTTTGGGTACATAGCATGAATTGGAATCGAACTATGTATTTCTTCCACGTGTTCGTTTTGGAGTCATTTGTGTAATGTCTTGCAGAGTGGCAGCACCATTTAATGTACTTTTTTGTATGGTGGAATACCGTTCAAGCTTCTGAATATACCTTGCGTTGCATATTCAGTCTCCCACCAACGGACACTTGAATGAGTTCTACCTTTGAGCTATTGTGAATGTCACTATGAATATTTGTGTACCAGTTTTTGTTTGAATTATTAACAAATACATTACCATATATAAAAGAAGCCACAAGGACCTACTGTACAGTTTAGGAAACTATTAAATATCTTATGATGATGTATAATGCAAGAGAATCTCCAAAGGAATATATGAAAAGCACATAATAACCATGATATTTATTGTGGCAACACTATGAGTTATCATAGCACTACTCAACGTGTATTTATACATGTCACTAAAATATTTACATCTGTAAGGATATTATAAAAAATTATATAAAAAATCAAGAATTCAAACAGAGAATAAATAAACTTCCTGTCATTGCTCGTCATCATTTATACACTCATACTACCTGTAACACTCATTGTATAAGTGCTGGACTAGCAATTGACATTCTTGTAAACCAAGAGATTGTGAAGGTGTAAGGAAATATAGCTTCTTGAATTCCTTAATGAAGGATTCTAGAACTCTATGTCCATGAAGTGAATGAAATTCCGTTTTAGTGAGCCACATTCTTACTAGAGTGATGAGCCTCCACCCCACCCAACGTTAGTTCACAATGAAATCCTGCAGTCCTCTGGCCTCAATGTCTGCTTCCTGCTACCGAGAAAGAAAAGATGAGGAAGTCCTGACAAAACCGATGCTATTTTTCTTTTTCTGATTTGTATTTTTATCGCAGGGCCTGGCAAAAAGAGGGCCCAACCTGTTTTTTAGAGTTCCATCCAAGGGTTCCTCCGGCATGTTCCCTATGTTGACAAACTGCTGATTATTTTCAACAAAGGACAATGATCTGCACTTGACTATCTGTTGCTTGAGCTGGAATAGCAGGCATCCCTTGTAGTGCAGTCGTTCATGCGGAAGTAGACATCCCTGAAGCAATAGTATAAGAGGAACACATTTATCATGTAGACATCGCATCCCATGCATTTGTAATAATTTTTTCAGTTATACCCATCATCATCGGAGGAACTGACTTGTCCCAGTAATAACGAGAGGACCCAGTAGAACGGTTCCTTGACTTATGAGTACTTCCTATGAGTACCCTTATGAGTCCTTCTTCCAATGTTGTTTCTCCTAGTTTGGTCATGAACAGTAGAAGCTGATGGCAGTGGTCCTTGAAAATGTATGTCGATTCCCAGGTGGCGCAGTTGATCAAGAAATACTCTGCCTACCAGTGCAGGAGGTGGAAGTGATGTGGTTTGATCCCTGGTTCAGGAAGATAACAATTCATACACATGTTTTCTGGAACCAGTTTGATACTCATGAGTTTTTTCTTCTGTATCCAGAAAAAACAAATGCTGTTCAAGGACACTGAAAGAACCCTGATTTCGAAAATCAGAATGAACAATGCTCGATTCGTGAGTCGAAGCATAGTATTATGCCTATCATCCTTGTATTTCCCTCAG
>NW_017192572.1:0-10214 GCF_001704415.2 Capra hircus
AATACAGAGTCACGCAGGAGTCGGCATCCTGACCTTTATCAAAATCAGGTGCTTCACATAAATGTATAAAAAAAAGGTCTTAGGGATCTTACATCATCTTCTGGCCATGAATGAGACCTGCTGACATTTTATGATCCTTTCTTTCTGATAACCAAATAAACTTATTTCTTCCCAAGGGTTGTTTTTTCTTAAAACAGGCACCACCCTCCAAATAAAGTTACATTCCTATAGGGTGAGGGTGTAGTGAGTTACAATCAAGAAAGGAATTTATTTAACCAAGGTTAACATGATTTAGTCTTAAAGGTGAATTCTTATTTCTCCTATATGCTTAAAGTTTAATACTTATTTCTCCTATATACTAGTTATATTCATTATAAAGGGTAGGGAACATGGAGATTTATCAGCAAACATCAGCCTAACAAATGAAAATCCTTTCATCAATTCTCCCCTTAAGATCTATTTAGTCTTAAGATATGATAAAGTTACATTCTTACATAGAAAGGACACAGTGATATATAACAAAGTACAGTGATCTATTACAAAAGTGAAAATCCATTAACTCAAAAAGTCTAGTATTGCTAACATCAAAAACTGCTATATTTCCTTTGCTATTATTCCAAATACATTGATTAATATATTCCCAAGTGCCTAAGGATATGGAGGCCTGGTGGCAATCATTGACTCAACAAGAAGAAAAAGTCCTATTGCTAATTAAGACTCTCAAAAAATACTCCAAAACTCTCTGTGCTGTTTACAGTTGAGAGGCAGTAAACAATCTTGTGCCTAGTGGCAGCAGTATGGATAATCCTGTCACACAAGCTGGTCTGTCAGCAGAGAGGTTTGACCTAAAATATCCTTGTCCCACCCCAGAGCAGGGAATTAGCAGCAATTTTTGACACAACAAATGAAGAACCCTTCACCAATATAATTCCTAACCAACTATACTAATAATTTCTAACTCCCCAAAATAATTTGCCTTTAGTAAGTCTAAAACATCTCATGCCTCTCAGGTTGGGAGGCTGTAAAACATCACATGTGGCCGGACAAACCTATAAAGGTGGGCTAGATAACCTTCAGAGGAGTCGGCAAGCTGAACACTTGTCATGCCCAAGAATATTTATTGCCTTGAAGCTGCACGTTTACTTCTTCTCCGAGAGAAACAGTTATGGGGGAGAGCCCCCGTAAAGTCAGAAGTGTAGGTGAGAGCATAAAACAGACTCTGGTTTTGGGGTTCGATGCTCGGGAACAGGGGGTTACCTGAGGCTTGATCACGCCTTTGCGCATGCCAAGCCTCCTTCCTCATGACCTTTGCCATAGGCGGAATTCCTCACGCTGGTCCCCGGAAGGAAAGGATCCCTCATCTCGAGCGACGAGGCGGAAACGCGCCTCCTGTGGATGTAGGGGGGACCATCTTGCTTATTCTCGAGTGGAGACGGGTATGTCGGGGAACTTCTTGAGTTGCAGCAAGGGTGTAAAGTACCTTTTGGAAGTTCCAGAGGTTAGGTGTGATTAGCCTCGAGACACCTCAGTGGAAATGGGCCTCATCTCGCCTGGAGGGAGAACCTCCTGGATTTTCTCGAGTTGCGGCAGGTGCTCTCGACTTACGACGGGGACCTCAGGGGCCAGCTCTGGTGGCCTCAGGAAAGGCCAGTCCCCATTCAAGTTTCTAGGGGGCCTCTCAGGATTCCTCTCCTGTCGATGCCGGGGCCTAAGACCTTGTGTGAAGTCGGGGCTGGAACCTGAAGATTCCTCTCCAGTGCTGACATGGATCTTGTGGTACTTCTGGGAGTCTCCCCAGGGGAGTCAGTCCTCGTCTCGAGTGGGGGCATGCACGTGCGCTTTCCTCCTGAGCGGTAGCAGCAGTGTCACGCTTCCCGTCGCGTGGATCAAGGGATCTGTGGCTTTCCCTCTAGGCTTTCCCATGAGGCTTTCCCACAGGGCTGTCCCACATGCCACCTTGGTGTGAGACGATCCTCGGCGTGAAAGTCATGGCAGTGCAGGGAAAACAGGTTCCTCTGGAATGGACTGAGACATCTGGGGAACTCTTGGAATGGTGGCACGACCCTGGAGTTCCTCTGGCCTTTCCTGTGGAGAGCACTTCCTCTTGAGATGCGACGGGAACGCCAGGGAATTCTTTCCGACCACGCAGGGAAAGGATCCCTCCTCTCTAGATACGAGGCGGAAACGGGGCTCCTCTGGATGTGGGTGGGACCCTCGTGCTTCATCTCGAGTGGAGACGGGTATGTTGGTGATCTTCTTGACTTGCCGCAGGGGTGTCAAAGACCCTTTGGAAGTTCCAGAGGTTAGTGTGATTAGCCTCGAGATGCCTCAGGGGAAATGGGCCTCATCTCGCCTGGAGGGGAGAACCTCCTGGATTATCTTGAGTTGGAGCAGGTGCTCTCGTCTTAGCATGGGGACCTCAGGGACCCGTCCTGTGGCCTCAGAAAAGGCCAGTGCCCATGGGAGTTGCTAGGGGGCCTCTCAGGATTCCTCTCACGTCGATGCGGGCTAAGACCTTGTGTGGAGAGCCGAGCGGAGGCGGCGCGGAGCGTTTCGGTTCTCAGTGCCTGGGCACCGGGTGTGTGGTGTGAGGCTGCGGCGGAGCCTCTACACTGAAGGTGCGAGAGGTTGGCAGCTTCGATTGAAGCACATCGAGCGGCGACAGCAGTGAAAGTCATGAGCGACAGCGGCGAGGAGAACTACGGCGAGGGGAATCCCGTTCTGCTTCCAGAAGCGGAAGTGCTCATGGATCTGGGAAATCTGCCAAGTCATACCCCTGCAAGGTCTCGCTCCAAGGAAGATTCCAGGCGTTCCAGATCAAAGTCCAGGTCCAGATCGGAATCTAGGTCTAGATCCAGAAGAAGTTCTCGGAGGCATTATACAAGGTCACGATCTCGGTCCCGGTCCCATAAGAAGATCTCGTAGCAGATCTTACAGGCAGAGATTATCGAAGACGGCATAGCCACAGTCATTCTCCCATGTCTACTCGCTGGCGTCATGTTGGGAATCGGGCAAATCCTGATCCTAACTGTTGTCTTGGAGTATTTGGATTGAGCTTGTATACTACAGAAAGAGATCTAAGAGAAATGTTCTCTAAATATGGCCCAATTGCTGATGTATCTATTGTATATGACCAGCAGTCTAGACGTTCAAGAGGATTTGCCTTTGTATACTTTGAAAATGTAGATGATGCCAAGGAAGCAAAAGAGCGTGCCAATGGAATGGAGCTTGGATGGATGTAGGATCAGAGTTGACTTCTCCATAACGAAAAGACCACATACTCCAACAGCAGGAATTTACATGGGGGAGACCTACCTATGGCAGCTCACGCCGTCGAGATTACTATGACAGAGGATTGATCGAGGCTATGATGATCGGGACTATTACAGCAGATCGTACAGAGGAGGAGGAGGAGGAGGAGGAGGAGGATGGAGAGCTGCTCAAGACAGGGATCAGAAATACAGAAGACGGTCACCTTCTCCCTACTATAGTCGTGGAGGATACAGATCACGTTCCAGATCTCGATCATACTCACCTCATCGCTATTAAAGCATGAAGATGAAGACTTTCTGAAACCTGCCCTAGAGTTGGGATATTGTTTGTGGACAATATTTTTTATTGTCTCCTGTTTAAAAAGTGAACAGTGCCTGGTGAAGTTAGGTGACTTTTACACCTTTTATGATGACTACTTTTGTGGAGTTGAAATGCTGTTTTCATTCTGCATTTGTGTAGTTCGGTGCTTTGTTCAAAGTTAAGTGTTTTCAGAAAAGTATGTTTTACATGTTTTTTACAGTCTAAAATTTTGACTGCTGAGAAGTTTCTATTGTACAGAACTTCATTTAAATGGTTTTTCTACTGAATACAGGGTATTCTGAAGATTGAAGCCTGTGTGTAAAATGCTACCAAATGGCAAAAAGCAACAATAACGTTTGGTTTTTACTTTTCTTTCTAACATATCAATGCTTAGGAGAACTGTTCTGATTAGATTGTCCAGTAGTAAATTAAAAGAAAAAAAATGCCCCGTTTTCCTCGAGTCCATGAAACATACCATACTTAATATACCTGCAGTTAAGTGATAAAAATTACGCTCTGTAACTCTATACTGCTAGTGTTAAAAACTAAAGATCTTTCAATACAGCAAATGCTTAATGCTTATATAAATGTGACTTTGACAGCCTTTATGTAATCTGTATTATACATAGCAGGGAATAAGATGAGTTGCACAATGTATGCCTTAAAAAGGCTATTCTTAAAGCTGTTAGAAGGGGATAATGGTATTTCAATTAGTAATCAGCAAGTGAAAATAATATTCCACCACAAATGTACTCTTGTTCTCCTAGCTTTTAAGACTATATGGAAAAACTGGGTGGTTCAGAGTTTTTGAGAAAAAAGAAGGGAACACTACACCTGTGTTGTGGATGATCTGAAGACTTTGCCTGTTCATTTTTTAAATACTAATTTCAGGTTCTTTGCTTACCAAAGGAGGCCCAATTTCACTCAAAAAATTTTGAGAACTGTGTTTAAATAAATGCAAAGAAAAGAGTAAAAAGGAAAGAAAAAAAAAGAACCTTGCGAGGAGTTGGGGGCAGGAACCTGAGGATTCCTCTACAGTGCTGACATGGATCTTGGGGGTTAGCTCTGGAGGCCCCGCCCAGGGAAGTCAGTCTTCGTCTCGAATGGGGGCATGCACCGTGCGCGCTTTCCTCCCCGAGCTGTAGCAGCAGTGTCACGCTTCCGGTCGCGTGGATCAAGTGATCTGTGGCTTTTCCTCCAGGCTTTACCACGAGGCTATCCCAGAGGGCTGTCCCACATGCCGCCGAGGTGTGAGTCGAACCTCGGCGTGAAAGTCGAGGCAGTGCAGGGAAAAACAGGTTCCTCTGGAATGGACTGAGACATCTAGGGGACTCTTGGAATGGTGGCCACGACTCTGGAGTTCCTCTCGCATTTCCTGTGGAGAGCGCCTCCACTTGAGATGCGACGGGAACGCCGGGAATTCTTTCCCGACGAAGCAGGGAAAAGGATCCCACATCTCGAGCTACGAGGCGGAAAGGGGCTCCTCTGGATGTGGGCGGGACCCTCGTGCTTCCTATCGAGAGGAGACGGGTATGTCAGGGAACTTCTTGAGTGGCAGCAAGGGTGTGAAGGGACCCTTTGGAAGTTCCAGAGGTTAGGTGTGATTAGCCCTCCAGACGCTTCAGCGGAAATGGGCCTCATCTCGCCTGGAGGGGAGAACCTCCTGGATTTTCTCGAGTTGCGGCAGGTGCTCTCGACTTACGACGGGGACCTCAGGGACCCGCTCTGGTGGCCTCAGGAAAGGCCAGTCCACATGCGAGTTGCTCGGGGGCCTCTCGGGATTCCTCTACCATCGAGGCCGGGGCCTAAGACCTTGTGTGGAGTCGGTGCCGGAACCTGAGGATTCTCTCTGCAGTGCTGACATGGATCTTGGGGTACTTCTGGAGTCTCCCCAGGGGAGTCAGTCCTCGTTTGAGTGGGCGCATGCACGTGCGCTTACCTCCGGAGCTGTGGCAGCAGTGTCATGCTTCCCTTCGCCTGGATCAAGGGATCTGTGGGCTTTCCCACGAGGCTTTCCCACAGGGCTATCCCACGTGCCACCGTGGTGTGAGTCGATCGATGGCTTGAAAGTCAACGCAGTGCAAGGAAAACAGGTTTCCCTGGAATGGACTGAGACATCTGGCGAATCTGGGAATGGTGGCCACGACCCTGGACTTCCTCTCGACTTTCCCTGTGGAGAGCGCCTCCTCTTGAGATGCGACGGGGAACGCCGGGAATTCTTTCCCGACCACTCAGGGAAAGGATCCCTTCTCTTCGAGCTAGGAGGCGGAAAACGGTGCTTCCTCTGTATGTGGGCGGGACTCTCGTGCTTCCTCTCGAGTGGAGACGGCTATGTCGGCGAAATTCTGGATTTGCAGCAAGGGTGTAAAGGACCCTTTGGAAGTTCCAGAGGTTAGGTGTGATTAGCCTCGAGACGCCTCAGTGGAAATGGTCCTCATGTTGCCAGGAGGGGAGAACCGCCTGGATTTTCTCGAGTTGCGGCATGTGCTCTCGACTTTCGACGGGGACGCTCAGGGACCCGCCCTCTGGTGGCCTCAGGAAAGGCCAGTCCCTATGCCGAGTTGCGTCGGGGGGCCTCTGGGGATTCCTCTCCCATCGATGCCAGGGACCTAGACCTTGTGTGGAGTCGGTGCCCCGGAACTTGAGCATTTCCCTCTGCAGTGCTGACATGGATCTTGGGGGTACTTCTGGAAGTCTCCCCCAGGGGAGTCAGTCCTCAGTCTCGAGTGGGGGCATGCTCGTGCGCTTTCCTCCCGAGGTGTAGCAGCATTGTCACGCTTCCCGGCGAGTGAATCCAAGGGATCTGTGTCTTTTCCTTTGAGGCTTTCCCCTCGAGGCTTTCCCACGAGGGCTTTCCCACAGGGCCTGTCCCACGTGCCACCGTGGTGTGAGTTGATCCTCTGCTGAAAGTCGAGACAGTGCAGGGAAAACAGGTTTCCCTTGAATGGACTTAGACATCTGGGGAACTCTGGGAATGGTGGCACGACCCTGGAGTTCCTCTCGCCTTTCCTGTGGAGAGCGCCTCCTCTTTAGATGGGACGGGAACTCAGGGAATTCTTTCCGGACCACGCAGGGAAAGGATGCATCCTCTCGAGCTATGAGGCAGAAACGGGGCTCCTCTGGATGTCGGGCGGACTGTCGTGCTTCCTCTCCAGTGGAGACGGTTATGTCGGGGAACTTCTTGAGTTGCAGCAAGGGTGTGAAGGACCCTTTGGAAGTTCCAGAGGTTAGGTGTGATTAACCTCGAGACGCCTCCAGCAGAAAAGGGCCCTCATCTCGCCTGGAGGGGAGAACCTCACTGGATTTTCTCGAGGTGCGGCAGGTGCTGTCGACTTACGACGGGGACCTCAGGGACCCGCTCTGGTGGCCTGAGTAAAGGCCAGTCCCCATTCGAGATGTTTGGGGGCCGCTCGGAATTCCTCTACCGTCGATGCCGGGGCCTAAGACTTTGAGTGGAGTCGGTGACGCAACCTGAGGATTCCTCTCCACTGCTGACATGGATCTTGGGTACTTCTAGTGTCTCCCCAGGGGAGTCAGTCCCTCGTCTCGAGTGGCGGCATGCAGTTCGAATTCCCTCCCCAGCTGTAACAGCAGTGTCACGCTTCCCGTCGAGTGGATCAAGGATCAGTGTCTTTCCCTTGAGGCTATCACATGAGGCTTTCCCAGGAGGCTTTCCCACAGGGCTGTCCCACGTGCCACCGTGGTGTGAGTCGATCCTCGGCATGAAATCGAGGCAGTGCAGGGAAAACAGTATTCCCTGGAATGGACTGAGACATCTGGGGACTCTGGGAATGGTGGCACGAGTCTTGAGTTCCTCTCGCCTTTCCTGAGGAGACCGCCTCCTCATGAGATGCGACGGGAATGCAGGCAATTCTTTCCCAACCACGCAGGGAAAGGATCCATCCTCTCGAGCTAAGAGGCATAAACGGTGCTCCTCTGGATGTGGGCGGGACTCTCGTGCTTCCTCTCCAGTGGAGACGGTTATGTCGGGGGAACTTCTTGAGTTGCAGCAAGGGTGTGAAGGACCCTTTGGAAGTTCCAGAGGTGATTAACCTCGAGACGCCTCAGTGGAAATGGGCCTCATCTCGCCTGGAGGGGAGAACCTCCTGGATTTTTTCGAGTTGGGGGCAGGTGCTCTCGACTTACGAAAGGGACCTCAGGGACCCGTTCTGGTGGCCTCAGCAAAGGCCGGTCCCCATGCGAGATGCTTGGGGGCTTCTCGTTATTCCTCTACCTTCGATGTCGGGGCCTAAGACCTTGTGTGGAGTTGGTGCCGAAATCTGAGGATTCATCTGCAGTGCTGACATGGATCTTGGGGTACTTCAGGAGTCTCCCCAGGGGAGTCAGTGCTCGTCTCGAGTGTGGGCATGCAGTTCGATACCTCCCGAGCTGTAGCAGCAGTGTCACGCTTCCCGTCGAGTAGATCAAGGGATCTGTGGCTTTCCCTCGAGGCTTTCCCACGAGGCTTTCCCACAGGACTGTCCCACGTGCCACCGTGGTGTGAGTCGATCCTCGGCTTGAAAGTCGAGGCAGTGCAAGGAAAACAGTTTCCCTGGAATGGACTGAGACATCTGGGGGAATCTGGGAATGGTGGCACGACCCTGGAGTTCCTCTCGCCTTTCCTGTGGAGAGTGCCTCCACTTCAGATGTGACGGGAACGCCGGGAATTCTTTCCCGCACACGCAGGGAAAGGATCCCTGCTCTTGAGCTTTGAGGCGAAATCGGGGCTCCTCTGGATGTGGGCAGGACTCTCGTGCTTCCTCTCGAGAGGAGACGGGTATGTCGGGGATCTTCTTGAGCTGCAGCAAGGGTGTGAAGGACCCTTTGGAATTTCCCGAGGCTGGTGTGATTAGCCTCGAGACGTCTGTGCGGAAATGGGCTTCATCTCGCCTGGAGGGGAGAACCTCCTGGATTTTCTCGAGTTGCGGCAGGTGCTCTCGACTTACGACGGGGACCTCAGGGACCCGTTCTGGTGGCCTCAGGAAAGGCCAGTGCCCATGCAAGTTGCTCGGGGGGCCTCTCGGGATTCCTCTCCCGTAGATGCCGGGGCCTAAGACCTTGTGTGGTGTCGGTGCCGGAACCTGAGGACTCCTCTCCAGTGCTGACATGGATCTTGGGGTACTTCTGGAGTCTCCCCAGGGGAGTCAGTCCTCGTCTCGAGTGGGGGCATGCACGTGCGCTTTCCTCCCAAGCTGTAGCAGCAGTGTCACGCTTCACATCGCGTGGATCAAGGGATCTGTGCCTTTCCTCCAGGCTTTCCCACGAGGCTTTCCCTCGAGGCTTTCCCACAGGGCTGTCCCATGTGCCACCGTGGTGTGAATGCATCTTCGGCTTGAAAGTCGAGCAGTGCAGGGAAAACAGATTTCCCTGGAATGGACTGAGACATCTGGCGGACTCTGGGAATGGTGGCACGACCCTGGAGTTCCTCTCGCCTTTCCTGTGGAGAGCGGCTCCTCTTGAGATGTGACGGCAACGCCAGAAATTCTTTCCCCACCATGTAGGGAAAGGATCCCTCCTCTCGAGCTAGGAGGCGGAAACGGGGCTCCTCTGGATGTGGGCGGACAATCGTGCTTCCTCTCGAGTGGAGACGGGTATGTCAGGAACTTCTTGAGTTGCAGCAAGGGTGTGAAGGACCCTTTGGAAGTTCCAGAGTTAGGTGTGATTAGCCTCGAGACGCCTCATCGGAAATGAGCCTCATCTAGAATGGAGGGGAGAACCTCCTGGTTTTCTCGAGTGGCGGCAGGTGCTCTCGACTTACGATGGGGACCTCAGGGACCCGCTCTGGGGCCTCAGGAAAGGCCAGTCCCCATGCGAGTTGCTCGGGGCCCTCTCGGGTTTCCTCTCCCGTCAATGCCGGGCCTAAGACCTGTGTGGGAGTCGGTGTCGGAACCTGAGGATTCCTCTCCAGTGCTGACATGGATCTTGGGGGCTTCTGGTGTCTCCCCTGGGGAGTCAGTCCTCGTCTCGAGTGGGGGTAGGCACGTGCGCTTTCCTCCCGAGCTGTAGCAGCAGTGTCACGCTTCCCTTCTCGTGGATCAAGCGATCTATGGCTTTCCCTCGAGGCTTTCCCATGAGGCTTTCCCATGAGGCTTTCCCACAGGTCTGTCCCACGTGCCACCGTGGTGTGAGTCGATCCTCGGCTTGAAGTCGAGGCAGTGCAGGGAAAACAGGTTTCCCTGGAATGGACTGAGAAATCTGGCGGACTCTGGGAATGGTGGCACGACCCTGGAGTCCCTCTCGCCTTTCCTGTGGAAAGCGCCTCCTCTTGAGTTGCGACGGGAATGCCGGGAATTCTTTCCCGACCACGCAGAGAAAGGACCCCTCCTTTCGAGCCAGAAGCGGAAACGGGCTCCTCTGGATGTGGGCGGGACTCTCGTGCTTCCTCTCGAGTGGAGACGGGTATGTCGGGGAACTTCTTGAGTTGCATCAAAGGGTGTGAAGGACCCTTTGGAAGTTCCAGAGGTTAGGTGTGATTAGCCTCGAGACGCCTCAGCGGAAATGGGCCTCATCTTGCCTGGAGGGGAGAACCTCCTGGATTTCCTCGAATTGCAGCAGGTGCTCTCGACTTACGACGGGGACCTCAGGGACCCGCTCTGGTGGCCTCAGGAAAGGCCAGTCCCCATGTGAGTTGTCGGGCCTCT
>NW_017192573.1:0-10214 GCF_001704415.2 Capra hircus
ATCCCTGAGAGGCCCCCGAGCAAATTCGCATGGGGACTGTCTTTCCTGAGGTCACCAGAGCAGGTCCCTGAGGTCCCGTCGTAATGTGAGCACCTGACTCTGGAGAAAATCCAGGAGGTTCTCCCCTCCAGGCGAGATGAGGCCCATTTCCGCTGAGGCGTCTTGGGGCTAATCACACCTAACATCTGGAACTTCCAAAGCGTCTTCACACCCTCGCTGCAACTCAAGAAGTTCCCCGATATACCCGTCTCCACTCGAAGGAAGCACGAGTCCTGCCCACATCCAGATGAGCCCCCGTTCCCTCATAGCTCGAGAGGTGGATGCTTTCGCTGCGTGGTGGGAAAGAATTCCGGCGTTCCCGTCGCATCTCAAGAGGAGCGCTCTCCTCAGGAAAGGCGAGAGGAACTCCAGGCGTCGTGCCACCATTCCCACAGTCCCCAGATGTCTCAGTCCATTCCAGGGAAACCTGTTTTCCCTGCACTGCCTCGACTTTCAAAGCGAGGATCGACTCCACCACCGTGGCACGTTGGGACAGCCCTGTGGGGAAAGCCTCGTGGGAAAGCATCGAGGGAAGCCACTGCTCCCCTTGATCCACGTGAAGGGAAGCGGTAACACTCCTGCAGGAGCTCGGGAGGAAAGCGCACGTTCCTGCCCCCACTCGAGTCGAGGTCTGACTCCCCTGGGGAGACTCCAGAAGTACCCCAAGATCCATGTCAGCATTGGAGAGGAATCCTCAGGTTTCCGGCATCGACTCCACACAAGGTCTTAGGCCCCGGCATTGACGGGAGAGGAATCCCGAAAGGCTCTCTTGCAACTCCATGGGCACTGGCCTTTCCTGAGGCCAACCAGAGCGGCGTCCCTGAGGTCCCTGTCGTAACTCGAGAGACCCTGCCCAACTCTAGAAAATCCAGGAGGTTCTCCCCTCCAGGCGAGATGAGGCCCATTTCCCTCGGAGGCGTCTGGAGGCTCAATCACACCTAAACTCTGGAAATTCAAAAGGGTCCTTGCTGCAACTCAAGAAGTTCCCCGACATACCCGTCTCCACTCGAGAGGAAGCACGAGGGTCCCGCCACATCCAGAGGAGACGCCGTTTTGGTATCGAAGCTCGACATGAGGGATCCTTTCCCCTGCTTGGTCAGGAAATAATACCCGCCATTCCGCTCGCATTTCAAGGGGAAGCGCTCTCCACAGGAAAGGCGAGAGGAACTCCAGGGTCGTGCCACCATTCACAGAGTCGCCCAGATGTCTCAGTCCCATTCCAGAGTAAACTGTTTTTCCTGCACTGCCTCGAATTTCACGGCGAGGATCGACTCACACCACGGTGGCACGTGGGATAGCCCTGTCGGAAAGCCTCGTGGGAAATCCTCTTGGGAAAGCCTCGAGGGAAAGCCACAGATCCCTTGATCCACGGGAAGGGAAGCGTGACACTGCTGCTACATCTCGGGAGGAAAGCGCACGTGCATGCCCCCACTCGAGACAAGGACTCACTCCCCTGGGGAGACTCCAGAAGTACCCCAAGATCCATGTCAGCACTGGAGAGGAATCCTCAGGTTCTGGCACCATCTCCACACAAGGTCTTAGGCCTCGGCAATCGACGGGAGAGGAATCCGAGAGGACCCCGAGCAATTCGCATGGGGACTGGTCTTTCCTGAGGCCACCAGAGCAGGTCCCTGAGGTCCCGGTCGTAAAGTTGTGAGCACCTGCCTCAACTGGAGAAAATCCAGGTGGTTCTTCCCCTCCAGGCGAGATGAGGCCCATTTCCGCTGAGGCCATATCCAGGCTAATCACACCTAACATGTGGAACTTCCAAAAGTTCCTTCACACCCTTGCTGCAACTCAAGAAACTCCCCGACATACCCGTCTCCAGAGGAGAGGAAGCACGAGAGTCCCCGCCCACATACAGAGGAGGCACCGATTCCCGCCTCCTAGTTCGAGAGGAGGGATCCTTTCCTGTGTGGTCGGGAAAGAATTCCCGGCGTTCCCATCGCATCTCAAGAGGAGGCGCTCTCCACAGGAAAGGCGAGAGGAAATCCAGGTTCGTGCCACCATTCCAGAGTCACCCAGATGTCTCTGTCCATTCCAGGGAAAACTGTTTTCCCTGCAATGCCTCGACTTTCAAGCCGAGGATCGACTCACACCACGGTGGCACGTGGGACAGCCCTGTGGGAAAGGCTCGTGGGAAAGCCTCGAGGGAAAGCCACTGATCCCTCGATCCACGCGAAGAGAAGCGTATCACTGCTGCTAGAGCTCGGGAGGAAAGCGCACGTGCCTGCCCTCACTCGAGTCGATGTCTGACTCCCTGGGGAGACTCCAGAAGTACCCCAAGATCCATGTCACACTGGAGAGGAATCCTCAGGTTCCAGCACCGACTCCACACAAGGTCTTAGACCCCGGCATCGATGGGGCAGGTATCCCGAGAGGGCCCCGAGCAACTCGCATGGGGAATGGCCTTCCCTGAGGCCACCAGTGCGGGTCCCTGAGGTCCCCGTCGTATGTCGAGAGCACCTGCCACAACTCGAGAAAATCCAGGAGGTTCTCCCCTCCAGGCGAGATGAGGCCCATTTCCGCTGAGGCGTCTCGAAGCTAATCACACCTAACCTCTGGAACTTCCAAAGGGTCCTTCACACCCTTGCTGCAACTCAAGAAGTTCCCCGACATACCCGTCTCCACTCGAGAGGAAGCACGAGAGTCCCGCCCACATCCAGAGGAGCCCCTTTTCTCCCTCATAGCCTCGAGACGAGGGATCCTTTCACTGTGTGTCGGGAAAGAATTCCTGGGGTTCCCGTCGCATCTCCAGAGGAGGCGCTCTCCACAGGAAAGGCGAGAGGAACTCCAGGGTCGTGCCACCATTCCCAGAGTCCCCCAGATATCTCTGTCCATTCCAGGGAAAACTGTTTTCCCTGCAATGCCTCGACTTTCAAGCCGAGGATCGACTCACACCACGGTGGCACGTGGGACAGCCCTGTGGGAAAGCCTCGTGGGAAAACCTCGTGGGAAATCCTCGAGGGAAAGCCACAGATCCCTTGATCCACACCAAGGGAAGCGTGACACTGCTGCTACAGCTCCGGAGGAAAGCAGCACGTGCATGCCACCACTGGAGACGAGGACTGACTTCCCTGGGCAGACTCCAGAAGTCCCTCAAGATCCTTGTCAGCACTGGAGAGGAATCCTGAGGTTCCAGCACCATCTCCACACAATGTCTTAGGCCCCGGCATCGACGGGAGAGGAATCCTGAGAGGCCCCCGAGCAATTCGCATGGGGACTGGTCTTTCCTGAGGTCACCAGAGCAGGTCCCTGAGGTCCCCGGTCGTAAGTTGTGAGCACCTGACTCTGGAGAAAATCCAGGAGGTTCTCCCCTCCAGGCGAGATGAGGCCCATTTCCGCTGAGGCGTCTTGGGGCTAATCACACCTAACATCTGGAACTTCCAAAGCGTCGTTCACACCCTCGGCTGCAACTCAAGAAGTTCCCCGACATACCCGTCTCCACTCGAGAGGAAGCACAGGAGTCCCTGCCCACATCCAGATGAGCCCCGTTTTCCGCCTCATAGCTCGAGAGGTGGGGATGCTTTCGCTGCGTGGGTTGGGAAAGAATTCCCGGGCGTTCCCGTCGCATCTCAAGAGGAGGCGCTCTCCTCAGGAAAGGCGAGAGGAACTCCAGCGTCGTGCACCATTCCCACAGTCCCCCAGATGTCTCAGTCCATTCCAGGGAAAACTGTTTTCCCTGCACTGCCTCGACTTTCAAGGCCGAGGATCGACTCTCACCACGGTGGCACGTGGGACAGCCCTGTGGGAAAGCCTCGTGGGAAAGCATCGAGGGAAAGCCACTGCTCCCTTGATCCACGTGAAGGGGAAGCGTAACACTCCTGCAGGGAGCTCGGGGAGGAAAGCGCACGTTCCTGCCCCCACTCGAGTCGAGGTCTGACTCCCCTGGGGAGACTCCAGAAGTACCCCAAGATCCATGTCAGCATTGGAGAGGAATCCTCAGGTTCCGGCATCGACTCCACACAAGGTCTTAGGCCCCGGCATTGACGGGAGAGGAATCCCGAAAGGCTCTCTTGCAACTCCCATGGGCACTGGCCTTTCCTGAGGCCACCAGAGCGGGTCCCTGAGGTCCCTGTCGTAACTCGAGAGACCCTGCCCAACTCTAGAAAATCCAGGAGGTTCTCCCCTCCAGGCGAGATGAGGCCCATTTCCTCGGAGGCGTCTGGAGGCTCATCACACCTAAACTCTGGAAATTCAAAAGGGTCCTTGCTGCAACTCAAGAAGTTCCCCGACATACCCGTCTCCACTCGAGAGGAAGCACGAGGGTCCCGCCCACATCCAGAGGAGACGCCGTTTTGGTATCGAAGCTCGACATGAGGGATCCTTTCCCTGCTTGGTCAGGAAATAATACCCGCCATTCCGCTCGCATTTTCAAGGGGGAAGCGCTCTCCACAGGAAAGGCGAGAGGAACTCCAGGGTCGTGCCACCATTCACAGAGTCGCCCAGATGTCTCAGTCCATTCCAGAGTAAACTGTTTTTCCTGCACTGCCTCGAATTTCACGGCGAGGATCGACTCACACCACGGTGGCACGTGGATAGCCCTGTCGGAAAAGCCTCGTGGGAAATCCTCTTGGGAAAGCCTCGAGGGAAAGCCACAGATCCCTTGATCCACGGGAAGGGAAGCGTGACACTGCTGCTACAATCTCGGGAGGAAAGCGCACGTGCATGCCCCCACTCGAGACAAGGACTCACTCCCCTGGGGAGACTCCAGAAGTACCCCAAGATCCATGTCAGCACTGGAGAGGAATCCTCAGGTTCTGGCCACCATCTCCACACAAGGTCTTAGGCCTCGGCATCGGACGGGAGAGGAATCCCGAGAGGACCCCGAGCAATTCGCATGGGACTGGTCTTTTCCTGAGGCCACCAGAGCAGGTCCCTGAGGTCCCGGTCGTAAGTTGTGAGCACCTGCCTCAACTGGAGAAAATCCAGGTGGTTCTTCCCTCCAGGCGAGATGAGGCCCATTTCCGCTGAGCCATATCCAGGCTAATCACACCTAACCTCTGGAACTTCCAAAAGTTCCTTCACACCCTTGCTGCAACTCAAGAAACTCCCCGACATACCCGTCTCCAGAGGAGAGGAAGCACGAGAGTCCCGCCCACATACAGAGGAGCACTGATTCCGCCTCCTAGTTCGAGAGGAGGGATCCTTTCCTGCTGTGGTCGGGAAAGAATTCCCGGCGTTCCCATCGCATCTCAAGAGGAGGCGCTCTCCACAGGAAAGGCGAGAGGAAATCCAGGTTCGTGCCACCATTCCCAGAGTCACCCAGATGTCTCTGTCCATTCCAGGGAAAACTGTTTTCCCTGCAATGCCTCGACTTTCAAGCCGAGGATCGACTCACACCACGGTGGCACGTGGGACAGCCCTGTGGGAAAGGCTCGTGGGAAAGCCTCGAGGGAAAGCCACTGATCCCTCGATCCACGCGAAGAGAAGCGTATCACTGCTGCTAGAGCTCGGGAGGAAAGCGCACGTGCCTGCCCTCACTCGAGTCGATGTCTGACTCCTCCTGGGGAGACTCCAGAAGTACCCCAAGATCCATGTCACACTGGAGAGGAATCCTCAGGTTCCAGCACCGACTCCACACAAGGTCTTAGACCCCGGCATCGATGGGGCAGGTATCCCGAGAGGCCCCGAGGCAACTCGCATGGGGAATGGCCTTCCCTGAGGCCACCAGTGCGGGTCCCTGAGGTCCCCGTCGTATGTCGAGAGCACCTGCCACAACTCGAGAAAATCCAGGAGGTTCTCCCCTCCAGGCGAGATGAGGCCCATTTCCGCTGAGGCGTCTCGAAGCTAATCACACCTAACCTCTGGAACTTCCAAAGGGTCCTTCACACCCTTGTCTGCAACTCAAGAAGTTCCCCGACATACCCGTCTCCACTCGAGAGGAAGCACGAGAGTCCCGCCCACATCCAGAGGAGCCCCTTTTCTCCCTCATAGCTCGAGACGAGGGATCCTTTCACTGTGTGTCGGGAAAGAATTCCTGGGGTTCCCGTCGCATCTCCAGAGGAGGCGCTCTCCACAGGAAAAGGCGAGAGGAACTCCAGGGTCGTGCCACCATTCCCAGAGTCCCCCAGATATCTCAGTCCATTCCAGGGAAACCTGTTTTCCCTGCACTGCCTCGACTTTCAAGCCGAGGATCGACTCACACCACGGTGGCACGTGGGACAGCCCTGTTGGGAAAGCTCGTGGGAAAACCTCGTGGGAAATCCTCGAGGGAAAGCCACAGATCCCTTGATCCACACCAAGGGAAGCGTGACACTGCTGCTACAGCTCCGGAGGAAAGCGACACGTGCATGCCACCACTGGAGACGAGGACTGACTTCCCTGGGCAGACTCCAGAAGTCCCTCAAGATCCTTGTCAGCACTGGAGAGGAATCCTGAGGTTCCAGCACCATCTCCACACAATGTCTTAGGCCCTGGCATCGACGGGAGAGGAATCCTGAGAGGCCCCCGAGCAATTCGCATGGGGACTGGTCTTTCCTGAGGTCACCAGAGCAGGTCCCTGAGGTCCCGGTCGTAAGTTGTGAGCACCTGACTCTGGAGAAAATCCAGGAGGTTCTCCCCTCCAGGCGAGATGAGGCCCATTTCCGCTGAGGCGTCTTGGGGCTAATCACACCTAACATCTGGAACTTCCAAAGCGTCGTTCACACCCTCGCTGCAACTCAAGAAGTTCCCCGACATACCCGTCTCCACTCGAGAGGAAGCACAGGAGTCCTGCCCACATCCAGATGAGCCCCGTTTCCGCCTCATAGCTCGAGAGGTGGGATGCTTTCGCTGCGTGGTTGGGAAAGAATTCCCGGCGTTCCCGTCGCATCTCAAGAGGAGGCGCTCTCCTCAGGAAAGGCGAGAGGAACTCCAGCGTCGTGCCACCATTCCCACAGTCCCCCAGATGTCTCAGTCCATTCCAGGGAAAACTGTTTTCCCTGCACTGCCTCGACTTTCAAGCCGAGGATCGACTCTCACCACGGTGGCACGTGGGACAGCCCTGTGGGAAAGCCTCGTGGGAAAGCATCGAGGGAAAGCCACTGCTCCCTTGATCCACGTGAAGGGAAGCGTAACACTCCTGCAGGAGCTCGGGAGGAAAGCGCACGTTCCTGCCCCCACTCGAGTCGAGGTCTGACTCCCCTGGGGAGACTCCAGAAGTACCCCAAGATCCATGTCAGCACTGGAGAGGAATCCTCAGGTTCCGGCATCGACTCCACACAAGGTCTTAGGCCCCGGCATTGACGGGAGAGGAATCCCGAAAGGCTCTCTTGCAACTCCCATGGGCACTGGCCTTTCCTGAGGCCACCAGAGCGGGTCCCTGAGGTCCCTGTCGTAACTCGAGAGACCCTGCCCAACTCTAGAAAATCCAGGAGGTTCTCCCCTCCAGGCGAGATGAGGCCCATTTCCTCGGAGGCGTCTGGAGGCTCATCACACCTAAACTCTGGAAATTCAAAAGGGTCCTTGCTGCAACTCAAGAAGTTCCCCGACATACCCGTCTCCACTCGAGAGGAAGCACGAGGGTCCCGCCCACATCCAGAGGAGACGCCGTTTTGGTATCGAAGCTCGACATGAGGGATCCTTTCCCTGCTTGGTCAGGAAATAATACCCGCCATTCCGCTCGCATTTCAAGGGGAAGCGCTCTCCACAGGAAAGGCGAGAGGAACTCCAGGGTCGTGCCACCATTCACAGAGTCGCCCAGATGTCTCAGTCCATTCCAGAGTAAACTGTTTTTCCTGCACTGCCTCGAATTTCACGGCGAGGATCGACTCACACCACGGTGGCACGTGGGATAGCCCTGTCGGAAAGCCTCGTGGGAAATCCTCTTGGGAAAGCCTCGAGGGAAAGCCACAGATCCCTTGATCCACGGGAAGGGAAGCGTGACACTGCTGCTACATCTCGGGAGGAAAGCGCACGTGCATGCCCCCACTCGAGACAAGGACTCACTCCCCTGGGGAGACTCCAGAAGTACCCCAAGATCCATGTCAGCACTGGAGAGGAATCCTCAGGTTCTGGCACCATCTCCACACAAGGTCTTAGGCCTCGGCATCGACGGGAGAGGAATCCGAGAGGACCCCGAGCAATTCGCATGGGGACTGGTCTTTCCTGAGGCCACCAGAGCAGGTCCCTGAGGTCCCGGTCGATAAGTTGTGAGCACCTGCCTCAACTGGAGAAAATCCAGGTGGTTCTTCCCTCCAGGCGAGATGAGGCCCATTTCCGCTGAGCCATATCCAGGCTAATCACACCTAACATGTGGAACTTCCAAAAGTTCCTTCACACCCTTGCTGCAACTCAAGAAACTCCCCGACATACCCGTCTCCAGAGGAGAGGAAGCACGAGAGTCCCGCCCACATACAGAGGAGCACCGATTCCGCCTCCTAGTTCGAGAGGAGGGATCCTTTCCTGCGTGGTCGGGAAAGAATTCCCGGCGTTCCCATCGCATCTCAAGAGGAGGCGCTCTCCACAGGAAAGGCGAGAGGAAATCCAGGTTCGTGCCACCATTCCCAGAGTCACCCAGATGTCTCTGTCCATTCCAGGGAAAACTGTTTTCCCTGCAATGCCTCGACTTTCAAGCCGAGGATCGACTCACACCACGGTGGCACGTGGGACAGCCCTGTGGGAAAGGCTCGTGGGAAAGCCTCGAGGGAAAGCCACTGATCCCTCGATCCACGCCGAAGAGAAGCGTATCACTGCTGCTAGAGCTCGGGAGGAAAGCGCACGTGCCTGCCCTCACTCGAGTCGATGTCTGACTCCCCTGGGGAGACTCCAGAAGTACCCCAAGATCCATGTCACACTGGAGAGGAATCCTCAGGTTCCGTCACCGACTCCACACAAGGTCTTAGACCCCGGCATCGATGGGGCAGGTATCCCGAGAGGGCCCCGAGCAACTCTCATGGGGAATGGCCTTCCCTGAGGCCACCAGTGCGGGTCCCTGAGGTCCCCGTCGTATGTCGAGAGCACCTGCCACAACTCGAGAAAATCCAGGAGGTTCTCCCCTCCAGGCGAGATGAGGCCCATTTCCGCTGAGGCGTCTCGAAGCTAATCACACCTAACCTCTGGAACTTCCAAAGGGTCCTTCACACCCTTTCTGCAACTCAAGAAGTTCCCCGACATACCCGTCTCCACTCGAGAGGAAGCACGAGAGTCCCGCCCACATCCAGAGGAGCCCCTTTTCTCCCTCATAGCTCGAGACGAGGGATCCTTTCACTGTGTGTCGGGAAAGAATTCCTGGGGTTCCCGTCGCATCTCCAGAGGAGGCGCTCTCCACAGGAAAGGCGAGAGGAACTCCAGGGTCGTGCCACCATTCCCAGAGTCCCCCAGATATCTCAGTCCATTCCAGGGAAACCTGTTTTCCCTGCACTGCCTCGACTTTCAAGCCGAGGATCGACTCACACCACGGTGGCACGTGGGACAGCCCTGTGGGAAAGCCTCGTGGGAAAACCTCGTGGGAAAATCCTCGAGGGAAAGCCACAGATCCCTTGATCCACACCAAGGGAAGCGTGACACTGCTGCTACAGCTCCGGAGGAAAGCACACGTGCATGCCACCACTGGAGACGAGGACTGACTTCCCTGGGCAGACTCCAGAAGTCCCTCAAGATCCTTGTCAGCACTGGAGAGGAATCCTGAGGTTCCGGCACCATCTCCACACAATGTCTTAGGCCCTGGCATCGACGGGAGAGGAATCCTGAGAGGCCCCCGAGCAATTCGCATGGGGACTGGTCTTTCCTGGAGGTCCACCAGAGCAGGTCCCTGAGGTCCCGGTCGTAAGTTGTGAGCACCTGACTCTGGAGAAAATCCAGGAGGTTCTCCCCTCCAGGCGAGATGAGGCCCATTTCCGCTGAGGCGTCTTGGGCTAATCACACCTAACATCTGGAACTTCCAAAGCGTCGTTCACACCCTCGCTGCAACTCAAGAAGTTCCCCGACATACCCGTCTCCACTCGAGAGGAAGCACAGGAGTCCTGCCCACATCCAGATGAGCCCCGTTTCCGCCTCATAGCTCGAGAGGTGGGATGCTTTCGCTGCGTGGTTGGGAAAGAATTCCCGGCGTTCCCCGTCGCATCTCAAGAGGAGGCGCTCTCCTCAGGAAAGGCGAGAGGAACTCCAACCATTCCCACAGTCCCCCAGATGTCTCAGTCCATTCCAGGGAAAACTGTTTTCCCTGCACTGCCTCGACTTTCAAGCGAGATCTC
>NW_017192574.1:0-10213 GCF_001704415.2 Capra hircus
TCCAAGTATCTAAATCTCTTTTCTGGAAACAAGGACATTGTCTCGTAACACGAGCCTTTTAATCTTTAATTTGTCTTTTTTGTTTTAACAGTTTACAAAATTACTTGTATAAAGAGGTGTCATTGTTTTGAGTCATTGTTACCCGTGTCAGAAAATTAAGAGTTATAGAAAAGTCTGCCTTGACAAAAAGGTTTTACCTTAGCCAAGGGGGTTTTGTTTTAAACCTAAGATAGCAGGTTTCTTTTCAACCTCTAGAGCACCAGGTTTCTCTTAAACCCTTGAACACTTCCACTCGTCCTCACCCTGTCTATCCTACAGGGGGGTCCGCGGCACCCTGAGTGGGTCCTAGCCGTCCCGAACACTCAACACTGGGGAGTACCGAAAGTACTCCGGGGGGAGTGATTAAGTCACTCCGGGGGGAGCAACAGAGAGTGCTCCGGGGGGAGCAACAGAGAGTGCTCCGGGGGGAGCTTTTGCTCCGAGGAACCTACCTTTGAATAGCCTGTTCCGGGCACCACTTGCCGGGGTCCAACCCGGTGGATCCAGGGAATTCGAAGGGTGGACGGCGTTGGGTGGAAAGACTTGTTTGTTTATTAATGTAAGATTAGATTAAGAAACTATAGTGTAGTAGAAGATTTAAGTGCGAGGAAGAGGGCTGAATAGCTTGGTTTACGCGGAAGGCCAATAAAATTCCAGACAAGGAATTTGCACCATCTACGTTGGGCCACCGGCGCCCGCTTGAATATCTAAGGGTGCCTCGCCTTAAGCTCCCTTTCGTGCGGGTCTTAACAGCCGGGGCAAGTAAGTAGACCTGGCGAGCCTTCCGCGCCCAGATGGAGATTCAGCCTGAAGTTAAAGTAAAGAGCAGAGAGAGGAAGGGGAGAGAAGAGAGAGAGAGAGAGACATGGGGGGAGCCAGAGTCCCAAGAAACCAGGCCGAGAGACTAGTTCGAGAAACTGGCCCCCATCCTTTATTGTTCAGAAGGCCTTTTATACTTTTGATAAAACACGGAGATCAATGGGTAACACAAAATTATGTAGCGTTCACAACCCAGATTCTTTCCGTATATCATTTTGTATACAAAAGGTCTCAGGTGATTTACATTATCTTTTGGCCAAGAGGCTTGTTAACACTTTTGGCTCTCTTCCTTAATGAATGTTAATTTTGTTTCCCCTGAAGTGTTTTTTTTTGTAATCTGCATCTCCTTAAAGCATTAAAGTTACATCTCTATAGAACAAAGGTGGAGTGGGATATAACAAAGAAGGTACTTAACTCAAGATCTAATGTTGCTAATACCAGGTCTACTACTTGTTTTTTCTATATACCAACTATATCTAAAAATAAAGGATATGAAAATTTGGCAGCAAGCATTGACCCAAAAAATGAAACATTAATCAGTCCTATTCTAAAGATTTTGACTCCTGAAGCTCCTACATTCCTAGGATGTTTTAAGCTTCCTGTGCCTCCTGCGGTCAGGAGGCCTCAAACAATCACATGCACAGCTGTACGAGTCCTGCAGGCAGGCTAGAAAGCCATCGGAGGGGTTTTTGAATTGAAACACTCTTTCAAATGCAGAAGACTAAAGCCCTGAATTGAATTTTTCCAGAAAATGTCAGAAGAGTGGAAAACAGAGCACAAAAGCCGGCAGATTTTAGTTGGGGTACGTGCTTAGGAATTTGCAGAGGGGTCCCTGAAGTCTGAGCACGCCTTGCATATGTCAGCTTCCTTCCTCATGACCTTGTCATGGGCAGGATTCCTCACACTGGCTCCCAGCAGGTGCCGGAACCTGAGGATTCCTCTCCAGTGCTGACATGGATCTTGGGTACTTCTGGAGTCTCCCCAGGGGAGTCAGTCCTCGTCTCGAGTGGGGCATGAACGTGCGTTTCCTCTCGAGCTGTAGCAGCAGAGTCACGCTTCCCTTCGCGTGGATCAAGGGATCTGTGGTTTCCCTCGAGGCTTGCCCAGGAGGCTTTCTCACAGGCTGTCCACGTGCCACAGTGGTGTGAGTCGATCCTCGGCTTGAAAGTCGAGGGGCAGTGCAGGGAAAACAGGTTTCCCTGGAATGGACTGAGACATCTGAGGGACTCTGGAAATGGTGGCACGACCCTGGAGTTAATCTCGCCTTTCCTGTGGAGAGCGCCTCCTCTTGAGATGCGACGGAAATGCCGGGAATTCTTTCCGACCACGCAGGGAAGGATCCCTCCTCTTGAGCTAGGAGGCGGAAACGGGGGCTCCTCTGGATGAGGGCGGGACTCTCGTGATTCCTCTCGAGTGGAGACGGGTATGTCGGGGAACTTCTTGAGTTGCAGCAAGGGTGTGAAAGACCCTTTGTAATTTCCAGAGGTTAGGTGTGATTAGCCTCGAGATGCCTCAGCGGAAATGGGCCTCATCTCGCCTGGAGGGGAGAACCTCCTGGATTTCTCGAGTTGTGGCAGGTGCTCTCGACTTACGACGGGGACCTCAGGGACCCGCTCTGGTGGCCTCAGGAAAGGCCAGTCCGCATGCGAGTTGCTCGGGGGCCTCTCGGGATTCCTCTCCCGTCGATGCTGGGGCCTAAGGCTGCCGGGAGACAGTGTGAGGAAGCCCGCCGTGACAAGGTTATGAGGAAGGAAGCTGACATACGCAAGGCGTGCTCAGACTCAGGGACCCCTCTGGAAATTTTTAAGCATGTACCCCAACAAAAATCTGCCGGTTTTTGTGCTCTGCTTTTTCACTCTTCTGAACTTTTCTGGAAAAAGTCAATTCAGGGCGTTTAGTCTTCTGCATTTGAAAGAGTGTTTCAATCCAAAAACCCTCTGATGTCTTTCTATCCTGCCTGTAGGACTCATACAGCTGCGCTTGTGATTGTTTGAGGCCTCCTGACCGCAGGAGGCACAGGAAACTTAAAACATCCTAGGAATGCAGGAGCTTCCGAGGAGTCAGAATCTTTAGAATAGGACTGATTAAAAGTTTCATTTTTTGGGTCAATGCTTGCTGCCAAATTTTCATATCCTTTATTTTTAGATATAGTTGGTATGTGAAAAACAAGTAGTAGACCTGGTATTAGCAACATTAGATCTTTGAGTTAAGTACTTTCTTTGTTATAACCCACTGCACCTTTGTTCTATAGAGATGTAACTCTAATGCTTTAAGGAGATGCAGATTAAAGAAAAAACACTTCAGGGGAAACAAAATTAACATTCATTAAGGAAGAGAGCCAAAAAGTGTTAACAAGCCTCTTGGCCAGAAGATAATGTAAATCACCTGAGACCTTTTGTATACAAAATGATATACAGAAAGAATCTGGGTTGGGAAACACTATAATTTTGGGTTATCCATTGATCTTCATGTATTATCAAAAGTATAAAAGACCTTCTGAACAATAAAGGAGGAGGCCAGGGGCCGGGGGCCAGTTTCTCGGACCAGCTTCTCGAACTAGTCTCTCAGCCTGGTTTCCTGGGACTCTGGCTCCCCCCGTGTCTTTCTCTCTCTTTCTTCTTCTCTACCTTTCCTTCTCTCTGCTCTTTACTATAACTTCAGACTGAATCTCCACATGGAGTGCGGAGGCTCGCCAGGTCTACTTACTTGGCCTGGCTGTTAAGACCCACACGAAAGGGAGCTTAAGGCGAGGCACCCTTAGATATTCAAGCGGGCGCCGGTGGCCCAACGTAGGTGGTGCAAATTCCTTGTCTGGAATTTTATTGGCCGTCCGCGTAAACCAAGATATTCAGCCCTCTTCCTCCACTTAATCTTCTTACTACACTATAGTTTGCTAATCTAATCTTACATTAATAAATAAAAAAGTCTTTCCACGCCAACGCCGTCCACCGTTTGAATTCCCTGGATCCACCGGGGCTGGACACCGGCATAAGACCTTGTGTGGAGTCGGTGCCAGAACCTGAGGATTCCTCTCCAGTGGTGACATGGATCTTGGGGTACTTCTGGAGTCTCCCCAGGGGAGTCAGTCCTCGTCTGGTGTGGGGGCATGCACGTGCGCTTTCCTCTCGAGCTGTAGCAGCAGTGTCACGCTTCCCTTCGGGTGGATCAAGGGATCTGTGTCTTTCCCACGAGGCTTTCCCACAGGGTTGTCCCACGTGCCACCGTGGTGTGAGTCGATCCTCGGCTTGAAAGTCGAGTCAGTGCAGGGAAAACATGTTTCCCTGGAATGGACTGAGACATCTGGGGACTCTGGGAATGGTGGCACGACCCTGGAGTTCCTCTCGCCTTTCCTGTGGAGAGCGCCTCTTCTTGAGATGCGACGGAAACGCCGGGAATTCTTTCCCGAACACGAAGGGAAAGGATCCCTCCTCTCGAGCTAGGAGGCGGAAACGGGGCTCCTCTGGATGTGAGCCGGACTCTCGTGCTTCCTCTCGAGTGGAGACGGGTATGTCGGGGAACTTCTTGAGTTGCAGCAAGGGTGTGAAGGACCCTTTGGAAGTTCCAGAGGTTAGGTGTGATTAGCCTCGAGACGCTTCAGGGGAAATGGGGCCTCATGTCGCCTGGAGGGGAGAACATCTAGGATTTTCTCGAGTTGCAGCAGGTGCTCTCGACTTACGACGGGGACCTCCGGGACCCGCTCTGGTGGCCTCAGGAAAGCCCAGTCCCCATGCGAGTTGCTCAGGGGCCTCTCGGGATTCCTCGCCCGTCGATGCCGGGGCCTAAGACCTTGTGTGGAGTCGCTGCAGGAACCTGAGGATTCCTCTCCAGTGCTGACATGGATCTTGGGGTACTTCTGGAGTCTCCCCAGAGCAGTCAGTCCTCGTCTCGAGTGGGGGCATGCACGTGCGCTTTCCTACCGAGCTGTAGCCACACTGTCACGATTCCCTTCCCGTGGATCACGGGATCTGTGGCTTTCCCTCGATGCTTTCCCACGAGGCTTTCCATCGAGGCTTTCCTACAGGGCTGTCCCACGTGGCACCGTGGTGTGAGTCGATCCTCGGCTTGAAAGTTGAGTCAGTGCAGGGAAAACAGGTTTCCCTGGAACGGACCTAGACATCTGCGGGACCCTGGGAATGGTGGCACGACCCTGGAGTTCCTCTCGCCTTTCCTGTGGAGAGCGCCTCCTCTTGAGATGGGACGGGAACGCCGGGAATTCTTTCCCGACCACGCAGGGAAAGGATCCCTCCTGAGCAAGAGGCGAAAACGGGGCTCCTCTGGATGTGGGCGGGACTCTCGTGCTTCCTCTCGTGTGGAGACGGGTATGTTGGGGAACTTCTTGAGTTGCAGCAAGCGTGTGAAGTACCCTTTGGAAGTTCCAGAGGTTAGGTGTGATTAGCCTCGAGACGCCTCAGCGGAAATGGGCCTCATTTCGCCTGGAGAGGAGAACCTCCTGGATTTTCTCGAGTTTCGGCAGGTGCTCTCGACTTACGACGGGGACCTCAGGGACCCGCTCTGGTGGCCTCAGGAAAGACCAGTCCCCATGCTAGTTGCTCGCGGGCCTCTCGGGATTCCTCTCCCGTCGATGCCTGGGCCTAAGACCTTGTGGGGAGTCGGTGCCCGAACCTGAGGATTCCTCTCCAGTGCTGACATGGATCTTGGGGTACTTCTGGAGTCTCCCCTGGGGAGTCAGTCCTCGTCTCGAGTGGGGGCAGGCACGTGCGATTTCCTCCCGAGCTGTAGCAGCAGTGTCACGCTTCCTTCAAGTGGATCAAGGGATCAGTGGCTTTCCCTCGAGGCTTTCCCACGAGGCTTTCCAACAAGGCTTTCCCCCGAGGCTTTCCCACAGGGCTGTCCCACGTGCCTCCGTGCTGTTAGTCGATCCTCGGCTTGAAAGTCGAGGCAGTACAGGGAAAACAGGTCTCCCTGGAATGGACTGAGACATCTGGGGGACTCTGGGATTGGTGGCACGACCATGGAGTTCCTCTCGCCTTTCCTGTGGAGAGCGCGACCTTTTGAGATGCGTCGGGAACACCGGGAAATCTTTCTCGACGACGCAAGGAAAGGATCCCTCCTCTCGAGCTAGGAGGCGGAAACGGGGCTCCTCTGGATGTGAGCGGGACTCTCGTGCTTCCTCTCAATTGGAGACGGGTATGTCGGGGAACTTCTTGAGTTGCAGCAAGGGTGTGAAGGACCCTTTGGAAGTTCCAGATGTTAGATGTGATTAGCCTCAAGACGCCTCAGCCGGAAATGGGCCTCATCTCGCCTGGAGGGGAGAACCTCCTGGATTTTCTCGAGTTGCGGCAGGTGCCCTCGACTTACGACGGGGACCTCACCGACCCGCTCTGGTGGCATCAGGAAAGGCCAGTCCCCATGCGAGTTGCTTGGGGGCCTCTCGGGATTCCTCTCCCGTCGATGCCGGGGCCTAATAGCTTGTGTGGAGTCGGTGCCGGAACCTGAGGATTCCTCTCCAGTGCTAACATGGATCTTGGGGTACTTCTGGAGTCTCCCAGGGGAGTCAGTCCTCGTCTCGAGTGGGGGCATGCACGTGCGCTTTCCTCCCGAGCTGTAGCAGCAGTGTCACGCTTCCCTACGCGTGGATCAAGGGATCTGTGGCTTTCCCTCGAGGCTTTCACACGAGGCTTTCCCACCAGGCTTTCCCACAGGGCTGTCCAACCTGCCATCGCGGTGTGAGTCGATCCTCGGCTTGAAATGTCGAGGCAGTGCAGGGAAAACAGGTTTCCCTGGAATGGACTGAGACATCTTGGGGACTCTGGGAAAGGTGGCACGACCCTGGAGTTCCTCTCGCCTTTCCTGTGGAGAGCGTCCTCCTCTTGAGATGCGACGGGAACGCCGGGATTTCTTTCCCGATGACGCAGGGAAAGGATCCCTCCTCTCGAGCTAGGTAGGCAGAAACGGGGCTCCTCTGGATGTGGGCGGGACTCTCGTGCTTCCTCTCGAGTGGAAACGGTATGTAGGGGAACATCTTGAGTTGCAGCCAGAGTGTGAAGCACCGTTTGGAAGTTCCAGAGATTAGGTGTGATTAGCCTCGAGACGCCTCAGCCAGAAATGGGCCTCATCTCGCCTGGAGGGGAGAACATCCTGGATTTTCTCGAGTTGCGGCAGGTGCCCTCGACTTATGACGGGGACCTCAGGGACCCGCTCTGGTGGCCTCAGGAAAGGCCAGTCCCCATGCGAGTTGCTCTGGGGCCTCTCGGGATTCCTCTCCCATCGATTCCGGGGCCTAATAGCTTGTGTGGAGTCGGTGCCGGAACCAGAGGATTCCTCTCCAGTGCTAACATGGATCTTGGGGTACTTCTGGAGTCTCCCCAGGGGAGTCAGTCCTCGTCTCGAGTGGGGGCATGCACGTGCGCTTTCCTCCCGAGCTGTAGCAGCAGTGTCACGCTTCCCTACGCGTGGATCAAGGGATCTGTGGCTTTCCCTCGAGGCTTTCCCACGAGGCTTTCCCACGAGGCTTTCCCACAGGGCTGTCCAACCTGCCATCGCGGTGTGAGTCGATCCTCGACTTGAAAGTGGAGGCAGTGCAGGGAAAACAGGTTTCCTTGGAATGGACTGAGACATCTGGGGGACTCTGGGAATGGGGCCTGATACTGGAGTTCCTCTCGCCTTTACTGTGGAGAGCGCCTCCTCTTGAGATGAGACGGGAACGCTAGGAATTCTTTCAGGACCACGCAGGGAAAGGATCACTCCTCTCATGCTAGCAGGCGGAAACGGGGCCACTCTG
Source organism: Capra hircus (assembly GCF_001704415.2). Taxonomy (NCBI): domain Eukaryota; kingdom Metazoa; phylum Chordata; class Mammalia; order Artiodactyla; family Bovidae; genus Capra; species Capra hircus. The sequence continues at coordinate 7,601 of NW_017192574.1, forward strand.
GATACGGACGGGACGCTCGGATTCCTCTTGAGTGGAGACAGGTATGTCGGGGTACTTCTTGAGTTGCAGCAAGGGTGTGAAGGACCCTTTGGAAGTTCCAGAGTTTAAGTCTGATTACCCCTAGTTGTCTCAGCCGAAATGGGCCTCATCTTGCCTGGAGGGGAGAACCTCCTGGATTTTCTCGACTTGCGGCAGGTGCTCTCGACTTACGACGAGGGCCTCAGGGACCCGCTCTGGTGGCCTCAGGAAAGGCGAGTCCCCATGCGAGTTTCTCCCGGGCCTCTCGGGATTCCTCTCCCGTCGATGCTGGGGCCTAAGACCTTGTGTGGACTCAGTGACGGAACCTGAGGATTCCTCTCCAGTGCCGACATGGATCTTGTGCTACTTCTGGAGTCTCCCCAGGGGAGTCAGTCCTTGTCTCGAGAGGGGGCATGCAAGTCCGATTTCCTCCCGAGCTGTAGCAGCAGTGTCATGCTTCCCTTTTCGTGGATCAAGGGATTTGTGGCTTTCCCTCTAGACTTTCCCATGACGCTTTCCCACGAGGCTTCCCACAGGGCTTTCCCACGTGCCACTGTGGTGTGAGTCGATCCTCGGCTTGAAAGTCGAGGCAGTGCAGGGAAAAAAGTTTTCCCTCTAATTGACTGAGACATCCAGCGGCCTCTGGGAATGGTGGCACGACCCTGGAGTTCCTCTCGCCTTTCCTGTGGAGAGCGCCTCCTCTTGACATGCAACGGGAACGGCGGGAATATTTTCCCGACCACGGTGGGAAAGGATCCCTCCTCTCGAGCTAGGAGGCGGAAACGGGGCTCCTTTGGATGTGGGCGGGACTCTGGTGCTTCCTCTCGAGTGGAGACGGGTATGTCGGGGAACTTCTTGAGTTGCAGCAAGGGTGTGAAGGACCCTTTGGAAGTTCCAGATGTTAGATGTGATTAGCCTCGAGACGCCTCAGCCGAAATGGGCCTCATCTCGCCTGGAGGGGAGAACCTCCTGGATTTTCTCGAGTTGCGGCAGGTGCCCTCGACTTACGACGGGGACCTCAGGGACCCGCTCTGGTGGCCTCAGGAAAGGCCAGTCCCCATGCGAGTTGCTCGGGGGCCTCTCGGGATTCCTCTCCCGTCGATGCCAGGGCCTAATAGCTTGTGTGGAGTCGGTGCCGGAACCTGAGGATTCCTCTCCAGTGCTAACATGGATCTTGGGGTACTTCTGGAGTCTCCCCAGGGGAGTCAGTCCTCGTCTCGAGTAGGGGCATGCACGTGCGCTTTCCTCCCGAGCTGTAGCAGCAGTGTCACGCTTCCCTACGCGTGGATCAAGGGATCTGTGGCTTTCCCTCGAGGCTTTCACACGAGGCTTTCCCACGAGGTTTCCCACAGGGCTGTCCAACCTGCCATCGCGGTGTGAGTCGATCCTCGGCTTGAATGTCGAGGCAGTGCAGGGAAAACAGGTTTCCCTGGAATGGACTGAGACATCTTGGGGACTCTGGGAATGGTGGCACGACCGTGGATTGCCTCTCGCCTTTTCCTGTGGAGAGCGCCTCCTCCTCAGATGCGACGGGAACGCCGGGGAATTCTTTGCCGACCACGAAAGGAAAGGATCCCTCCTCTCGAGCTAGGAGGCCGGAAACGGGGCCCCTCTCGGATGTGGGCGGGACTCTCGTGCTTCCTCTTGAGTGGCGACGGGTATGTCGGGGGAACTTCTTGAGTTGCAGCAAGGCTGTGAAGGACCCTTTGGAAGTTCCAAAGATTAGGGGTGATTAGCTTCCAGTCGCCTCAGCGGAAATGGGCCTCATCTCGCCTGGAGGGACAACCTCCTGGATTTTCTCGAGTTGCGGCAGGTGCTCTCGACTTACGACGGGGACCACAGGACCCCTCTGGTGGCCTCAGGAAAGGCCAGTCCCCATGCGAGTTGCTCGGGAGCCTTTCGGGATTTCTCTCCCGTCGATGCCGGGGCCTAAGACCTTTGTGTGGAGTCGGTGCCGGAACCTGAGGATTCCTCTCCAGTGCTGACATGGACCTTGGGTTCTTCTGGAGTCTCCGCAGGGGAGTCAGTCCTCGTCCGAGCGGGGGCATGCACGTGCGCTTTCCTCCCGAGCTGTAGCAGCAGTGTCACGTTCCCTTCGCGTGGATCAAGGGATCTGTGGCTTTCCCTGGAAGCTTTCACACGAGGCTTTTCCATGAGGCTTTCCCACATGATTGTCCCACGTGCCACCGTGATGTGAGTCGATCCTCGGCTTGAATGTCGATCAGTGCAGGGAAAACAGGTATCCCTGGAATGGACTGAGACATCTGGGGAACTCTGGGAAAGGTGGCACGACCCTGGAGTTCCTCTCGCCTTTCCTGTGGAGAGCGCCTCCTCTTGAGATGCGACGGGAACGCCGGGATTTCTTTCCGATGACGCAGGGAAAGGATCCCTCCTCTCGAGCTAGTAGGCAGAAACGGGGCTCCTCTGGATGTGGGCGGGACTCTCGTGCTTCCTCTCGAGTGGAAACGGTATGTAAGGGGAACATCTTGAGTTGCAGCCAGGGTGTGAAGCACCGTTGAAGTTCCAGAGATTAGGTGTGATTAGCCTCGAGACCCTCAGCAAAAATGGGCCTCATCTCGCCTGGAGGGGAGAACC
>NW_017192575.1:0-21286 GCF_001704415.2 Capra hircus
GCTAGCTCTATCAGAAGGAAGGAAAGAGCAATCGGATGGATGTTCAGGCTGTTGCTGGGCCGCACCACTTCAGGGTCCCCCCCGAGAGGAACAGGCCCTGTGGCCCTAGGTCCGATATGCAGGTTAACACACAGGGTGTGTCCCGTAGGAGACAAGAATTTTCCTGACAGACCTAGGCTCACTAGAGCTCTCCTACAGGGCAAAGGGGTAGAACAGACTGTGGATGTGACTCTGCCTTTCCCAGCGAGCATGGGGCCCTCCCTACGGCCCCGGCTCCAAAGAAAATTGTCCCTGAAAAATGACCTCCAAGAAGCGCTTTTCCAGCAGGCTGGATGCAGAGTTCAACAGGATGCGGGGAAAGTGATCGTCCTTCAGGGAAGAAGAGGCAGCCACCCAGTGTGTGTTTTGCAAGCCTGTATTTGGAAGAAACTGGTTAGCTTCTTCAAGGGGAGACCTCCAGGTCTGCTCAGAGGACCGAAATTCCAGAGGCAGCACCATGCATCTCCCCTGTCCTTTCTGAGCCTTGGAAAGACATTCCTAGCTTATAGCAGTATTGCTCATGAAGAAGGCAGGATGCAGGAATGTGTCAGACATGACTGGTGCCTTCCTGGTTCAGCTCCGTGAGGGGCCTTTCCACTCAAAGTAGGTCCCATGCTTCCTTGGGGAGGAAGTGGGGCCCGCTTGGCCTCCAAATTGCCAAAGACTGGAACAAAGCTAGTTCTATCAGAGGTAAGAAAAGAGCAATTGGATGGATGTGGGAAGCTGTTGCTGGGCCGCACTGCTTCAGGCCCCCCACCCCTCCGCCCCCGAGAGAAACAGGCGCCCTGTGGCCCCTAGGTCCTGGATGCAGTTTCACACATAGAATGTGTCCCCATAGGAGCCAAGAATTTTCCTGACAGACCTAGGCTCACTAGAGCTCTCCTACAGAGCAAAGGGGATGGGACAGATGTGTGGCTGTGGCTCTGCCTTTCCCTGGGAGTGTGGAGCCGCTCCCTATGGCCCCGGGCTCCAGGGGAAGTTGCCCCTGAATAATGACCTCCAAGAAGCGCTTTTCCAACTGGCTGAGACGTGGAGTTCTCAGGATGCAGGGAAAGCGAGTGTCCTTCGGGGAAGCAAAGGCAGTCACCTGTTATCATGACTTACTAGAATAGTAGGTACCTTCTCCGGTTGGGCAGAGGCCTTCCCTACCTGATCTGAAAAAGAAAATGAAGTAGCTCGCTGATTTGAGAAATAATTCCCAGACTTGGGTTTCCAACCAGTATAGAATCCGACAATGGCCCTGTCTTTGTAGCCGTGTTAATTAACAGGTATGTGAAGCTCTAAATATCAGTGGAAATTACATACAGCATATAGGCCCCAGTGTTCTGGAATGGTGGAAAGAAACAACCAAACTCTTGAAGAGACACTTTCAAAATGGATCATAGAGACTGACTGTACACGGATGGGCTTGCTTCCGGCAGACTTACTCATATTACGGGTAACCGCACGTTCCCACAGTTGTCGTCCTTATGAAATTTTCTATGGGAGACCCCCTCCCACAGTGAGGCAGGTGTTAGCAGATTTGCCACAAGTAAGGGGGTGGGATTTCACAGCAGATGGAACAATTAGGTAAGGTAATAAATCAGGTAACTAAGTTTGTATAAAAAAGAATATCATTCCCCCTTGAGGAAGAGATTCATGAATTTGTGCTCAGTGATCAGGTGTGGCTCAATGACTGGAAACACAATTCCTTGGCCTGACATCGGAAAGGTCCTTATACTGTTGTATTAGCCACAATTCTGAAAGAGATGGGAATACCAGACCACCTAACCTGCCTCTTGAGAAATCTGGATGAAGGTCAGGAAGCAACAGTTAGAGGCAGGACATGGAACAACAGACTGGTTCCAAAAAGGAAAAGGAGTATGTCAAGGCTGTATATTGTCACCCCTGTTTATTTAACTTATATGGCAGAGTACATCAATGAAAAAATGCTGGATGGAAGATACATGAGCTGGAATCAAGATTGCCGGTAGAAATATCAATCAACTTAGATATGCAGATGACACCACCATTATGGCAGAATGTGAAGAGGAACGGGTATGTCGGGGAACTTCTTGAGTTGCAGCAAGGGTGTGAAGGACCCTTTGGAAGTTCCAGAGGTTAGGTGTGGTTAGTCTCGAGATGCCTCAGCGGAAATGGGCCTCATGTCGCCTGGAATGGAGAGGCTCCTGGATATTCCCGAGTTTCCAGCAGGTGCTCTCGAGTTACGACGGGGACTTCAGGGACCCGCTCTGGCGGCCGCAGGAAAGGCCAGTCATCATGCGTGTTGCTAGGGGGCCTCTCGTGATTCCTCTCCCGTCGATGCCGGGGCCTAAGACCTTGTGTGGAGTCGGGGCCGAAACCTGAGGATTCCTCTCCAGTGCTGACATGGATTTTGGGTACTTCTGGAGTCTCCACAAGGGAGTGAGGCTCGTCTCGAGTGGGGCATCAGCGTGCCCTTTCTTCCCATGCTGTAGCAGCAGTGTCACGCTTCCCCTTGCATGGACGCAAAGGGATCTGTGGCTTTCCCTCGAGTCTTTCCCACGAGGCTTTCCCACAGGGCTGTCCCACGTGCCACGGTGGTGTGAGTCGATCCTCGGCGTGAAAGCCGAGGCAGTGAAGGGAAAACAGGTTCCTGTGAATGGACTGAGACGTCTGGGGAGTCTCGAAATGGTGGCACTACCCTGAAGTTCCTCTCGCCTTTCCTGTGGAGAGCACGCCTCTCTTGAGATGCGAAGGGAACGCCGGGAATTCTTTCCGGAAGAAGCAGGGAAAGGATCCCTCATCTCGAGCTACGAGGCAGAAACGGGGCTCCTCTGGATGTGGGAGGGACCCTCGTGCTTCCTCTCGAGTGGAGACTGGTATGTCGGGGAAGTTCTTGAGTTGCAGGAAGGGTGTGACGGACCCTTTGGAAGTTCCAGAGGTTAGGTGTGATTAGCCTCGAGACGCCTCAGTGCAAATGGGCCTCATCTCGCCTGGAGGGGAGAACCTCGTGGATTTTCTCGAGTTGTGGCAGGTGCTCTCGACTTGTGACAGGGACCTCAGGGACCCGCTCTGGTGGCCTCATGATAGGCCAGTCCCATGCGACTTACTAGGGACCTCACGGGATTCCGCTCTCTCTTCGATGCCGGACCTGAGTCCTTGTGTGGAGTCGGGGCCGGATCCTGAGGATTCCTCTCCAGTGCTGACATGGATCTTGGGGTACTTCTGGAGTCTCCATGGGAATCAGTCCTAGTCTCGATGGGGGCATGTACGTGCGCTTTCCTCCCGAGCTGTAGCAGCACTGTCATGCTTCCGATCGGGTGGATCAATGGATCTGTGGCTTTCCCTCGAGGCTTCCCTCGAGGCTTTCCCACAGGGGTGTCCACGTGCCACCCGTGTTGTGAGTCGATCCTCGGCATGAAAGTCGAGGCAGTGCAGGGAAAACAGGTTCCTCTGGAATGGACTAACACATCTGGGCGACTCTTGAAATGGTGGCTGAATCCTGGAGTTCCTCTCGCCTTTCCTGTTGAAAGTACCTCCTCTTGAGATGCGATGGAAACGCCGGGAATTCTTTCCCGCGACGAAGCATGGAAAGGATCCTCATCTCGAGCTATGAGGCGGAAACGGGGCTCTTCTGGATGTGGGCGGGAACCTCGTGCTTCCTCTCGAGTGGAGACGGGTATGTCTGGGAACTACTTGAGTTGCAGCAAGGGTGTGAAGGCCCCTTTCGAAGTTCATGAGGTTAGGTGTGATTAGCCTCGAAGGCCTCAGCGGAAAATGGGCCTCATTTCGCCTGGAGGGGAGAACCTCCTGGATTTTCTAGTGTTGCGACAGGTGCCTCTCGAGTTTCGACGGGGACCTCAAGGACTCGCTCTGGTGGCCTTAGGTAAGGCCAGTCTCCATTCGAGTTGCTAGGGGCCACTCGGATTTCTCCCCAGTCCATGCCGAGGCCTCAGACCTTGTGTGGACTCGGGCTGAAACCTGAAGATTCCTCTCCAGTGCTGTCATGGATCTTGGGGTTCTTCTGGAATCTCCACAGTGGACTCAGTCCTCCTCTCGAGTGGGGACATGCACGTCCGCTTTACTCCCGTGCTGTATCAGCAGTGTCAGGATTCCCATCGCCTTACTAAAGGGATCCGTGACTTTTCCTTGAGGCTTTCCCACGAGGTTTTCCCACAGTGCTGTCACCTGTGACACCCGTTTTTGATTCGATACTCGGTGTGAAATTCGAAGCAGTGCAGGGAAATCAGGTCCCTCCGAGTGGACTGAGACATTTGGGGGACTTTTGCAATGGGGCACGAACCCTGTAGTTCCTCTCGACTTTCTCATTGAGACCGCCTCCTCTTAATATGCGACGTGAACGCCAGGAATCCTTTCCCGACGAAGCAGGGAAAGGATCTCTCATCTCCAATTAAGAGGTGGAAATGAGGCTCCTCTTGTGGTTTGCTGGACCCTTTTTTCTTTCTCTCGAGTGGAGATCGGATTGCTGGGAAAGTTCCTGAGTTGCAGCAAAAATGTGAAGTACCATTTCGAAGTTCCAGAGGGAATGTGCGTTTTGCCAGGATATGCCTCAGCATAAAAGGGCCTCATCTCTCCTGCACCGCTTCCATCAGGTTTGGCTCAGGCGCTGCTTCCCCTGAGCTGAGGCTGTGGGCGGGAGCCCAGAGATGCAGGGCCAGGCCCAAACCACCTGTGCACTTCTCTGATGGAAGGAGAGCACTCCCCAACCACGTTTTTTCAGGCACACTGGCCAGGCGCCTACGGAGTCAGCCTCCGGTGTGGGGGGGCTACAGACCCCATCCACAGCCCCAGGGAGCCTGGTGCTCCTAGTACAGCGGTGAGTCTGGGCGGCCAAAACAAAGCTGGAGGAGCCCTGCAGTTTCACTTCCCATCCCTCTGACAGAGCTCTCACTGCTAGAGCTCTCTGCAGATTGGAACCCACTGGCCCCTAACTCTTCCACAAGGACATCTGGGCCTAGGTTCAAAGGGAAGGAAGGAGCAGAGCTGAGTCCAGGAAGGCACCATTGGAGTCTCCCAGCCTCGTGCAGCCTGCTCCTTCCTGGGCAGGAAGCCTAGCAGTGAGGCAAGTCTGGGCAAGGCTCGCCCCAGGCAGAGCAGCCTCGCGCCAGGAACACTGCCAGATCAGGCCACTGAGCAGAGCTTGAGCTCTGCCTTACTGGAGGCACACAGGGCTCCACCCACCAGGGCTTGCAACCGCACGTGGCTGGGCTGCCTCATTTTCCCCCGAGGAGGCTCGGTTCCCCGCATTCTCTGCACTCAGCTTCCAGGCGGGGGATGGGGGGGCCGCAACTCCATCAGGTTTTGGCTCAGGGTTTGCTTCCCCTGAGCTGGGGCTTTGGGCAGGAGCCCAGACACGCTGCAGCAGCCCCAAAACACCTGCAACATCTCCACTTGGGAGGAGAACGCTAGAGAACCTACGTCACTCAGGCACCTGCATGGAGCCCACAGAGTGAGTCTCCAGGTTGGGGGCTGCAGATGCCAGCCAGGGGCCTTCATGCCTGGTGCTCTCCGAGGGGACTCAGTCTGGGCGCCAAGCACACCTGAAGCGCTGCAGTTGCCCTTCCCTTCCCTCTGACAGAGCTCTCATTGCTGGAGCCCTTGGCTGTGTGCAAGCCACCGGCCCCTGAGACCTCCCAAGGACGCCTGGGCCTAGGTGCAAAGGCAAGGCAGGAGCGGAGCTGAGGCCAGGAAGGCGCCAGTGCATCTCCCAGCCTCGCGCAGCCTGCTCCTTCCTGTGCAGGAAGCCTAGCAGCGAGGCAAGTCTGGGCAAGCCTCTCCCAGGACAGAGCAACCTCGAGCCAGGAACTCTGCCAGATCGGGCCTCTGAGCAGAACTGGAGCTCTGCCGTACTGGAGGTGCACTCGGCTCCAGCCAAGCAGGGCTTTAGCCGTACGCAGCTGGCTGCCTCTCCTTTGCCCGAGGAGGCTTGCTTCCCCGCATGCTGTTCACTCGGCCTCCAGGCTGGGGCGCTCTGCGCCTCCTGCAGGTCTTGCCTCAGGGGCTGCTTCCCTGAGCTGGGGCTGTGGGCGGAAGCCCAGACATGAAGGGGCAGGCCCCAACCAGCTGCACACGTCTCGGCTGGGGAGGAGAGCGCTAAGGAACCTTCCAGTGTGAGGCAGCTGCTGGGCGCCCACGAGGTCAGACTCCGGTGTGCGGGGCTGCAGACCCCAGGCAGGGGCCCTGGGGGCCTGGTGCACTCCGTGCGGCGCTGAGCCTGGGTGGACAAGCAACCGCTGGAGGAGCCCTGCACTTGCCCTTCCCTTCCCTCTGACAGAGCTGTCCCTGCTGGAGCCCTTGGCAGTGTGCAAGCCACCGGCCCCTAACCCTCCCCAAGGACACCAGGGGCCTACGTGCAAAGGCAAGGTAGGAGTGGAGCTGAGGCCAGGATGGTGACAGTGGCGACTCCCAGCCTCCCGCAGCATGCTCCTTCCTGGGCAGGAAGCCTAGCACCGAGACAAGTCTGGTCAACGCTCGCCCGGGGCAGAGCAGCCTGGCGCCAGCAACTCTGCCAGATCGGGCCTCTGAGCAGAGCTAGAGCTCTGCCGTAGTGGAGACGCAGTCAGCTCCGTCCAAGCAAGGCTTTAGCCGCACGGGGCTGGGATGCCTCTTCTTCCTCCGAGGAGGCTCGCTTCCATGCATGCTGTTCACTGGGCTACCAGGCGGGGGCGCTCTGGGCTTCCTGCAGGTCTTCGATCAGGGGCTTCTTCCCCGAGCTGCGGCTATGGGGGGAACACAGAATGCAAGGGCAGGCGGCAACCAGCTGCACACGACTTTGCTGGGTAGGAGAGCGCTAGGGAAGCTAGGTGTGTGAGGCAGCTGCTGGGCGCCCACGGAGTCAGCCTCGGGGTGTGCAGGGCTGCAGAATCCAGCCAGGGGCCCTGGGAGCCTGGTGCTCTCCGTGAGGCACTGAGTCTGGGCCTCCAAGCAACCGCTGGAGGAGCCCTGCAGTGGCCCTTCCCTTCCCTCTGACAGAGCTCTCACTGCTGTAGCCCTTGGCAGTGTGCAACCCACCAGCCCCCCAAGCCCTCCACAAGGACGCCTTGCACCTAAGTGCAAAGGCAAGGCAGGAGCGGTGCTGAGGTCAGGAAGGCGCGCCAGTGGCGTCTCTCAGGCTCGCGCAGCCTGCTCCTTCCTCGGGAGGGAGCCTAAAAGCAAGGCAAGTCTGGGCAAGGCTCGCCCCCAGGCGAGCAGCCTCGTGCCGGGAACTCTGCCAGATCGGGGCTCTGAGCAGAGCTAGAGCTCTGCCGTACTGGAGGGGCACTTGGCTTCGTGCAAGCAGGGCTTTCAACTTGATGGGGCTGGGCTGCCTCCTCTTCCCCCGAGGAGGCTCGCTTCCCCGATGGCTGTGCACTCGCCTATCAGGTGGGGCGCAGGGCTCCTCCAGCAGGTCTTGCCTCAGGGGCTGCTTCCCCTGAGTTGGGGCTGTAGGCGGGAATCCAGACACGCAGGATCAGGCCCCAACCACCTGCACATGTCTCTGCTGGGAGGAGAGTGCTAGGGAACCTACGTCTGTCATACACTTTCTGGGCGCCCAAAGATCAGCCTCCGTGTGTGCGGGGCTGAAGACCCAGCCAGGGGCCCTGGGAGCCTGGTGCTCTTGGTGCGGTGCTGATTCTGGGCGGCCAAGCAACCGCTGGAGGAGCCCTGCAGTTGCCTTCCCTTCCCTCTGACAGAGCTCTCACTGCTGAAGCCCTTGGCAGTGTGAAACCCACCAACCCCTAAGCCCTCCCCAACGACGCCTGTCACTATGTGCAAAGGCAAGGCAGGATTGGAGCTGAGGCAAGGAAGGCGCCAGTGGCGTCTCCCAGGCTCCTGCTGCCTGCTCCTTCCTAGGGAGGCAGCCTAAAATCAAGGCAAGTCTGGGCAAGGCTAGCCCCCAGCAGAGCAGCCTCGCGCCAGGAACTCTGCCAGATCGGGGCTCTGAGCAGAGCTAGAGCTGTGCCGTACTGGAGGCGCACTTAGCTCCCTGCAAGCAGGGCTTACCGCTTGACGGGCTGGGCTGCCTTCTCTTCCCCCGAGGAGGCTCGCTTCCCTGCTGGCTGTGCTCTCGCCTATCAGGCGGGCGCGCAGGGCTCCTCCAGCAGGTCTTGCCTCAGGGGCTGCTTCCCCTGAGTTGGGGCTGTGGGCGGGAACCCAGACACGCAGGATCAGGCCCCAACCACCTGCACATGTCTCTGCTGGGGAGGAGAGTGCTAGGGAACCTACGTCTGTCATACACTTTCTGGGCGCCCAAGGAATCAGCCTCCGTGTGTGCGGGGCTGAAAACCCCAGCCAGGGGCCCTGGGAGCCTGGTGCTCTCCGTGCGGCGCTTAGTCTGGGCGGCCAAGCAACCGCTGAAGGAGCCCTGCTGTTGCCGTTCGCTTCCCTCTGACAGAGCTTTCACTGCTGGAGCCCTTGGCAGTGTGCAAAGCACCAGCCCCTAAGCCCTCCTCAAGGACGCTTGGGACTAAGTGCAAAGGCAAGGCAGGGGCAGATCTGAAGCCAGGAAGGCGCCAGTGGCGTCTCCCAGCCTCACACAGCCTGCTCCTTCCTGGGGAGGGAGCCTAAAAGGAAGGCAAGTCTGCGCAAGGCTCGCCTATAGCAGAGCATCTTGGCGCCAGGAACTCTGCCAGATCGGGCCTCTGAACAGAGCTAGAGATCTGCCGTACTGGAGGCGCACTTAGCTTCGTGTAAGCAGGGCTTTCAGCTTGAAGGGGACTGGCTGCCTCCTCTTCCCGAGGAGGCTCGCTTCCCTGCTGGCTGTGCACTCGCCTATCAGGCGGGGGCGCAGGGCTCCTCAAGCAGGTCTTGCCTCAGGGGCTGCTTCCCCTGAGTTGGGGCTGTGGGCGGGAACCCAGACACGCAGGATCAGGCCCCAAACACCTGCACATGTCTCTGTTAGGGAGGAGAGTGCTAGGGAACCTACGTCTGTCATACACTTTCTGGGCGCCAAGGAATCAGCCTCCGTGTGTGCGGGCTGATTCTGGGCGGCCAAGCAACCGCTGGAGGAGCCCTGCAGTTGCCCTTCGCTTCCCTCTGCCAGAGCTCTCACTGCTGAAGCCCTTGGCAGTGAGCAACCCACCACCCCTAAGCCCTCCCAACGACGCCTGGCACCTATGTGCAAAGGCAAGGCAGGATTGGAGCTGAGGCAAGAAAGGCACCAGTGGCGTCTCCCAGGCTTGCCCAGCCAGCTCCTTCCTGGGGAGGCAGCCTAAAAGCAAGGCAAGTCTGGGCAAGGCTAGCCCCCGGCAGAGCAGCCTCGCGCCAGGACTCTGCAGATCGGGGCTCTGAGCAGAGCTAGAGCTCTGCCGTACTGGAGGGGCACTTAGCTCCTTGCAAGCAGGGCTTTCCGCTTGACGGGGCTGGGCTGCCTCCTCTTCCCCCGAGGAGGCTCGCTTCCTGCGGTGGTGCTCTCGCCTATCAGGCGGGCGCGCAGGGCTCCTCCAGCAGGTCTTGCCTCAGGGGCTGCTTCCCCTGAGTTGGGGCTGTGGCGGGAACCCAGACACCAGGATCAGGCCCAAACCGCCATAGTCTCTGGCTGGGCGAGGAGAGTGCTAGGGAACCTTACGGTCTGTCACACACTTTTCTAGGCAAGCACGGAGTTCAGCCTCTTGGGAGTGTGGCGCTGCCAAAACCCAGCCAGGCACTTGGAACCTGGTGCCTCTCCGTGCCGGCGCTTTAGTCTGGGCAGGCCAATGCGAACCGCACGCAAGGGAGCCCTGCTGTTGCCCCTTCGCTTGCCCTCTGAACGAGCTCTTCACTGCTGGAGCCCTTGGCAAGTGGCAACCCACCCCAGCCCCTAAGCCCTCCCCTTGACAGGACGGAACCTAAGGCATCAGCTAAGTGCAAAAGGACCAAGGCAGCGAGAGGAGCTAAAGAGGCCAGGAAGGTGCCAGCGTGGCGTTCCCATTGCCTCCGTGTGGGCAGCCTGCCCTCCTTCCTGCCGGCTAGGAACGTCTTAGAAGCCAGGGCAGCGGTCATGGCCAAGGCTCGCCCATTGCACGAACAAGCCCTAAACGCGCAAGGAACTCTGCCCAGATAACAGGAGCTCTCAAGACCCCGGAGCTGGAGGTCTCTGTCATCATAACTGAGAGGCGCACTCGGCTCCACCCCAAAAGCAAGGCTTGCAGCAGCACTACCGCGACTGCCGGCTGTCTCCTCTTCAACCCGGGAGAGAGGCTCCTTCCGACTTTGCCTGTGCACTTCGGCCGTCCAGAGGCGGAGGCCGAAACTACGCCCTCCTGCAGTCTTGGCTCAGGTGGGTTACTTCCCCTGAGCTGCGGGTTGTGGCCGGCAGCCCAGACACGCAGGGGCAGGCCCCAAACAACCTACACACAGGGCTCTGCTGGGGATTGAGAGCTATTTAGCGGAACCTATAGTTCTTTCATTGGCAAATGATGGAGACCTAAAAGTGCACGTCGCCCAAGGCCTTGGCTGCGACCTGTCAGACCTAACCACCCAGGGCGGACCTACTAGGGATGCATGTGTGCATCTTCACATGTTGGGGCTTGCTGAGTGCTGGATCACGCCAAGCTCAACAGTCTGCAAGGACGCTCTGCAGATTGCCTTACACCTTCCGCCGAGAACAGAAAGGCTCTGCATGCTGGTTAAAGCCCTGTTGCGCGAAAGTGTTGGGCAACTCACCGAAATTTCCTAAACAGAACTCTTCCCATAACATATAGTCTTGCTTTGCGCGAGGATGAGTATAGTGTGAACCCAATACCGTGTGCTGCAGGCAGCCTGGTGCACCGAAACACCGTCCCAGAGTCAGCATCTGGCTGTCGCGGGGCGCGGCACGACACCAGTCAGGGCCCTGGGAGTGACTGCCGTACTCTTCGTGCTGCCACTTTAAGTCTAGGGCGGCCAGCAACCGCTGGAGGAGCCCTGCCAGTCTGGCCCTTCCTTCCCTCTGACAAGAGCAATCTCCACTGCTGAGCCTGAGGCAGTGGGAAACCAACCAAAACCCCTTAAGCCCTCCCCAAAGGACTGGCCTTGCAAACCTATAGTCAAAGCGCAAGAGGCAGGAGCGAGAGCTGAAGACAGAGCGTCGAGTGGCGTCTCCCGAGGCCCGGTAGCCTGCCTGCAGCTTCGTTCCTAGGGGGAGGCGAGCTAAATAAGGCAAGCTCTGCGGGCAAGAGGCCCGCCACAAGAGCATGCCTCGCGACCAGGACCTGCCAGATGCGGCCTCTACGGCTCTGAGCGAGTCGTAGGCTTGCCGTACTTGGTAGGCGCACTTATCGCCTGAGCTTAAGCAAGCGGGCTTGTTGACGTGTCGGACTGGGCTGCCTTCCTCTTTCCCCCGGGAGCGCTCGCTTGCCTGCTGGGCTGCTACTCGCCATAGGCGTGCGGCCGCAGCTCGGGACTCCTCCAGCACCGGTCTTGCCCTCAGGGGCCTGCTCCCCCCTGAGCTTGGGGCCTGGTGGGCCGGGAACCCAGACAGCAAGATCAGCCCAAACCACCTTGCACATGGTCTCTGCTGGGCAGGAGTCAGTGCTAGGCGAGACGCTACGTCTGTCATACACTTCTGGCGCCCCACGACTCAGCCTCCGTGGTTGCGCGGGCTGGTAAGCACCCAGCCAGGGTTCCCTGGGGCCTTAGGTGCTTCTCCTGCTTCGCGCCGCTTGAGGTCTGGCGGCCAAGTCAACCTGCTTGGAAAAGAAGCCCTGCTATGTTGCCCTTCCTCTCCCTCTGACAGAGCTTTCACTGCTGCGCAGCCCTGGGCAGTGTGCAACCCATCCAGCCCTAAGCCCTTCCACACAGCCGACGCCTGCGGACCTAAGTGCAAAGGCAAGCAGGGGCAGGACTGAGGAGCCGAGGCAAGGGAACCAGTGCGCGTCTCCCAGGCTCACACAACCTGCTCCTCCTGCTGGGAGGGAGCTAAAGGAAGGCAAGCTCTGCGGCAAGAGGCTCGCCCCAAGCAGGCATCTGGCGCCATGGAAATCTCCAGACGGCGGCCTCTGAACCAGAGCTAGCAGAACTCTGCCGATACTGGGGTGCACTTAGAGCTCGCTGCAAGCAGGCGCTTTCACGCTTGACGGGGACTGGGCTGCCTCCTCTTCCCCGAGAGCGCTCGCTTCCCTGCTGGCCTGTGCCTCGCCTATCAGGCATGGGCCGCAGGGCCTCCTCAAAAGCAGGTCTTGCCTCAGGGACTCTTCCCCTGAGATTTGTGCCGGCTGCTGGCGCGGAACCCAGACACGCAGGATCAGGCCCCAAACACTCTGCCCCACATGTCATCTCTCTAGGGAGCGATGAGTTGCTAGGGATACCTACAATCTTGTCATACACTTGTCTGGGCCAAGGAATCAGCCTCCGTGTGTGCGGTGACTCAGCCATGACCTGTGGACACTGGTGCAGCCGGGGGCGGCTGAATCGGGCAAGCAAACGCTGGAGGAGCCCTGCAGCTTGCCCTTTCCCTTCCCTCTGCACAGAGATCTCACTGCTGCAAGCCTTGGCAGGTGCAAGCACACCACCCTTGTAAGCCCCCCTTAAACGCACGCGACGTGGGACCTAATTGCTGCAAAGGCGCAAGGCAGGTTATTGGAAGCTGCAGGCCTAAGAAAGTGGCCCCAGTGGCTCCTCCCAGGGCTCTGCATCCATGCTCCTTCCTGCGCGGAGCAGCCTAAAAGCAAGCGCAATCTGGGCCAAGGCTACCACCCGGCCAGAGCCAGCTCGCGCGCCACGAACTCTGCAGCATCGGGGCTCTGAGCAGAGCCTTAGAAGCTCTTAGCCGCTATCTGGAGGCGCCACTTAGCCTCCTCTGCAAGCAGCGGGCTAGCCTTGCCAGACTTGCCTTGCTTTTAAGGCTGCCTCTCCAGGAAGGAGCAGGCAGCGGAGCCTGCGGAGTCGCCACTGGCGCCTTTCTTGCCTCAGCTCCAATCCTGCCTTGCCTTTGCACTTACGTCCCAAGCCTCCTTAGGAGAGCTTAGGGCTGGTGGGTGCACACTGCAAGGGCTCTCAGCAGTGAGAATCTGTCAGAGGGAAGGGACAAGGGCAACTGCAGGGCTCCTCAGCGGTTGCTTGGCCGCCCGAAATACCGCCCACGAGGAGGCACCAGGCTCCCAGGCCGCGGACCTGAGGTTTTCAGCCCGCCAGCACATCGGAGGCTGATCTCATTGGGTCGCCCAGAAAAGTGTATGACAGATGTAGGTTCCCTAGCACTCTCCTCCCCAGCAGAGACATGTGCAGGTGTTTGGGGCCTGATCCTGCCGTGTCTGGGTTCCTGCCCACAGCCCCAACTCAGGGGAAGCAGCCCCTGAGGCAAGACCTGCTGGAGGAGCCCTGCGCGCCCCCGCCTGCATAGGCGAGAAGCACAGCCAGCAGGGAAGCGAGCCTCCTCGGGGGAAGAGGAGGCAGCCCAGCCCCGTCAAGCGGAAAGCCCTGCTTGCACGGATCTAAGTGCACCTCCAGTTCGGCAGAGCTCTAGCTCTGCTCAGAGCCCCGATCAGGCCAGATTTCCAGCGCGAGGCAGCTCTGCTGGGGTCGAGCCTTGCCAGACTTGCCTTGCATTTTAGTCGTCCCTCCCTAGGGAGGAGCAGGTGCCCGAGCCTGGGAGACGCCACTGGTTCCGACCTTGCCTCAGCTCCTCTCCTGCCTTTCCTTTGCCACTTAGGTGCCAGGCGTCCTGGGGAGGGCTTAGGCGGCTGGTGGGTTTGCACACTGCTAAGGGCTCCAGCAGTGAGAGCTCTGTCAGAGGGAAGGGAAGGGCAACTGCAGGGCTCTTCCAGCGGTTGCTTGGCCTCCCAGACTCAGCGCCGCACGGGAGAGCACCAGGCTCCCAGGGACCCTGGCTGGGGGTCTTCAGCCCCGCACACCCGGAGGCTGAGTCCGTGGGCGCCGAGGACAGTGTATGTGACAGACGTAGCTTCCCTAGCACTCTCCTCCCCAGCAGAGACATGTGCAGGTGTTTCTGTGCTGATCCTGCCTGTCTGGGTTCCCGCCCACAGCCCCAACTCAGGGGAAGCAGCCCCTGAGGCAAGACCTGCTGGAGGAGCCCTGAGCCCCCGCCTGATAGGCGAGTGCACAGCCAGCATGGAAGCGAGCCTCCACGGGGGAAGAGGAGGCAGCCCAGTCCCGACAAGCTGAAAGCCCTGCTTGCACGCAAGCCAAGTGCGCCTCCAATACGGCAGAGCTCTAGCTCTGCTTAGAGGCCCCGATCTGGCAGGGTTCCTGGTGCGTGGCTGCTCTTATGTGCGCGAGCCTTGCCCAGGACTTGCCCTGCTTTTAGGCTCCCTCCCCTGGACGAAGCAGGCAGCTCGAGCCTGGGGAGATGCCACTCGCGCCTTTCTGTCTTCACCTCTGCTCCTGCCTTTCCTTTGTACTTAGGTTCCAAGAGTCCTTGGGGAGGGCTTTGGGGCTGGTTGGTTGCCCACTGCCAAGGGCTCCAGCAGTGAGAGCTCTGTCAGAGGGAATGGAAGGGCAACTGCAGGGCTCCTCCAGCGGTTGCTTGGCCGCCCAGACTTAGTGCAGCACGAAGAGTACCAGTCTCCCAGGGCCCCTGACTGGTGTCTGCCGCCCCGCACACCCAGATGCTGACTCTGCGGGGCGCCCAGAAGCTGCCTCACACAGGTAGGTTCCCTAGCACTCTCCTCCCCAGCCAGAGACATATGTTTGGGAGGGCTTAGGGATCGCTGAGTTCCACACTTCCAAGGGCTCCAGCACTGAGAGCTCTGTCGGCGGGAAGGGAAGGGCATCTGCCAGAGCTCCTTCAGCTGTTGCTTGGCTGTCCAGACTCAGCGCCACATTGAGAGCACCATGCACCCAGTGCCCCCTGGGTGGTGTCTGCAGCCAGCAGCCTGGCGACTCACTTTTGGTCTCCCATCATTTGCCTGAAAGACATAGGTTCCCTAATGCTCTTCTCCCCAGCAGAGCTGTGTGCAGGTTGTTGGGGCCTGCCCCTGCGTGTCTGGGTTCCCGCCCACAACCCCAGCTCAGGGGAAGTAACCCCTGAGCCAAGACCTGCAGGAGGCGAGGTATGGCTCCGCCTGGAAGCCGAGTGCACAGCACAAGTGGAAGGGAGCCTCCTCCGGGGAAGAGGAGACAGCCCAGTCGCGTGCTGCTGCAAGCCTTGCTGGGGTGGAGCCGAGTGCGCCTCCAGTATGGCAGAGCTCCAGCTCCGCTGAGAGCCCTGATCTGGCAGAGTTCCTTGCGCGAGGCTGTTCTGCCTGGGGCGAGCCTTGCCCAGACCTGCCTGGCTTCTAGACTTCCTGCCCAGGAAGGAGCAGGCTGCACGAGGCTGGGAGACGCCACTGGCACCTTCCTGGCCTCAGCTCCTCTCCTGCCTTTCCTTTGCACTTAGGTGCCAGGCGTCCTGGGGGAGGGCTTAGGGGCTGGTGGGTTGCACACTGCCAAGGGCTCCAGCAGTGAGAGCTCGGTCAGAGGGAAGCGAAGGGCAACAGCAGGGCTCCTTCAGCGGTTGCTTGGCCGCCCAGACTAAGCGCCGCACGGAGAGCACCAGGTTCCAAGTGCCCCTGGCTGGGTTTTGCAGCCCCACACTCCCAGAGGCTGACTCCGTGCTTGCCTAGAAAGTGTGTGACAGACGTAGGTTCCCTAGCACTCTCCTCCCCAGCAGAGACATATAGGCGGTTGGGGCCTGATCCTGCGTGTCTGGGTTCCCGCCCACAGCCCCAACTCAGGGGAAGCAGCCCCTGAGGCAAGACCTGCTGGAGGAGCCCTGCGCGCCTGCCTGATAGGCGAGAGCACCACCCGCAGGGAAGCGAGCCTCCTCGGGGGAAGAGGAGGCAGCCCAGCCCCGTCAAGCGGAAAGCCCTGCTTGCAAGGAGCTAAGTGCCCCCTCCAGTACGGGCAGAGCTCTAGCTCTGCTCAGAGCCCCGATCTGGCAGAGTCCTGGCGCGAGGCTGCTCTGCCGGGGGCTAGCCTTGCCCAGACTTGCCTTGCTTTTAGGCTGCCTCCCCAGGAAGGAGCTGGCTGGGCAAGCCTGGGAGACGCCACTGGTGCCTTTCTTGCCTCAGCTCCAATCCTGCCTTGCCTTTGCACATAGGTGCCAGGCGTCGTTGGGGAGGGCTTAGGGGGTGGTGGGTTGCTCACTGCCAAGGGCTTCAGCAGTGAGAGCTCTGGCAGAGGGAAGCGAAGGGCCAACTGCAGGGCTCCTCCAGCGGTTGCTTGGCCGCCCAGAATCAGCCCCGCACACCACGGAGGCTGATTCCTTGGGCTCCCAGAAAGTGTATGACAGACGTAGGTTCCCTAGCACTCTCCTCCCTAACAGAGACATGTGCAGTGTGTTTGGGGCCTGATCCTGCGTGTCTGGGTTCCCGCCCACAGCCCCAACTCAGGGGAAGCAGCCCCTGAGGCAAGACCTGCTTGAGGAGCCCTGCGCCCCCGCCTGATAGGCGAGTGCACAGCCAGCAGGGAAGCGAGCCTCCTCGGGGAAGAGGAGGCAGCCAGTCCCCTTCAAGCTGAAAGCCCTGCTTACACGAAGCTAAGTGCGCCTCCCAGTACGGGCAGATCTCTAGCTCTGTTCAGAGGCCCGATCTGGCAGAGTTCCTGGCGCCAAGATGCTCTGCTATAGGCGAGCCTTGCGCAGACTTGCCTTCCTTTTAGGCTCCCTCCCCAGGAAGGAGCAGGCTGTGTGAGGCTGGGAGACGCCACTGGCGCCTTCCTGGCTTCAGATCTGCCCCTGCCTTGCCTTTGCACTTAGGTCCCAAGCGTCCTTGAGGAGGGCTTAGGGGCTGGTGCTTTGCACACTGCCAAGGGCTCCAGCAGTGAAAGCTCTGTCAGAGGGAAGCGAACGGCAACAGCAGGGTTCCTTCAGCGGTTGCTTGGCCGCCCAGACTAAGCGCCGCACGGAGAGCACCAGGCTCCCAGGGCCCCTGGCTGGGGTTTTCAGCCCCGCACACACGGAGGCTGATTCCTTGGGCGCCCAGAAAGTGTATGACAGACGTAGGTTCCCTAGCACTCTCCTCCCCAGCAGAGACATGTGCAGGTGGTTGGGGCCTGATCCTGCGTGTCTGGGTTCCCGCCCACAGCCCCAACTCAGGGGAAGCAGCCCCTGAGGCAAGACCTGCTGGAGGAGCCCTGCGCGCCCGCCTGATAGGCGAGAGCACAGCCAGCAGGGAAGCGAGCCTCCTCGGGGGGAAGAGAAGGCAGCCCAGCCCCGTCAAGCGGTAAGCCCTTCTTGCAGGGAGCTAAGTGCGCGTCCAGTACGGCACAGCTCTAGCTCTGCTCAGAGCCCCGATCTGGCAGAGTTCCTGGCGCGAGGCTGCTCTGCTGGGGGCCTAGCCTTGCCCAGACTTGCCTTGATTTTAGGCTGCCTCCCTAGGAAGGAGCAGGCAGCAGGAGCCTGGGAGACGCCACTGGCGCCTTCCTTGCCTCAGCTCCAATCCTGCCTTGCCTTTGCACATAGGTGACAGGCGTCGTTGGGGAGGGCTTAGGGGTTGGTGGGTTTCACACTGCCAAGGGCTTCAGCAGTGAGAGCTCTGTCAGAGGGAAGGGAAGGGCAACTGCAGGGGCTCCTCCAGCGGTTGCTTGGCCGCCCAGAATCAGCACCGCACCAAGAGCACCAGGCTCCCAGGGCCCCTGGCTGGGGTTTTCAGCCCCGCACACACGGAGGCTGATTCTTTGGGCGCCCAGAAAGTGTATGACAGACGTAGGTTCCCTAGCACTCTCCTCCCCAGCAGAGACATGTGCAGGTGGTTGGGGCCTGATCCTGCGTGTCTGGATTCCCGCCTACAGCCCCAACTCAGGGGAAGCAGCCCCTGAGGCAAGACCTGCTGGAGGAGCCCTGCACCCCCACCTGATAGGCGAGTGCACAGCCATCGGGGAAGCGAGCCTCCTCGGGGGAAGAGGAGGCAGCCCAGCCCCATCAAGTTGAAAGCCCTGCTTGCACGAAGCCAAGTGCCCCTCCAGTACGGCAGAGCTCTAGCTCTGCTCAGAGCCCCGATCTGGCAGAGTTCCCGGCGCGAGGCTGCTCGCCTGGGGGCGAGCCTTGCCCAGACTTGCCTTGCTTTTAGGCTCCCTCCCGAGGAAGGAGCAGGCTGCGCGAGCCTGAGAGACGCCACTGGCGCCTTCCTGACCTCAGCACCGCTCCTGCCTTGCCTTTGCACTTAGGTGCAAGGCGTCCTTGTGGAGGGCTTGGGGGCTGGTGGGTTGCACACTGCCAAGGGCTACAGCAGTGAGAGCTCTGTCAGAGGGTAGGGAAGGGCCACTGCAGGGCTCCTCCAGCGGTTGCTTGGAGGCCCAGACTCAGTGCCTCACGGAGAGCACCAGGCTCCCAGGGCCCCTGGCTGGATTCTGCAGCCCTGCACACCCGAGGCTGACTCCGGTGGGCGCCAGCAGCTGCCTCACACACCTAGCTTCCCTAGCGCTCTCCTACCCAGCAAAGTCGTGTGCAGCTGGTTGCCGCCTGCCCTTGCATTCTGTGTTCCCCCCATAGCCGCAGCTCGGGGAAGAAGCCCCTGATCGAAGACCTGCAGGAAGCCCAGAGCGCCCCCGCCTGGTAGCCCAGTGAACAGCATGCATGGAAGCGAGCCTCCTCGGAGGAAGAAGAGGCATCCCAGCCCGTGCGGCTAAAGCCTTGCTTGGACGGAAGCTGACTGCGTCTCCACTACGGCAGAGCTCTAGCTCTGCTCAGAGGCCCCGATCTGGCAGAGTTGCTGGCGCCAGGCCTGCTCTGCCCAGGGCGAGCGTTGACCAGACTTGTCTCGGTGCTAGGCTTCCTGCCCAGGAAGGAGCATGCTGCGGGGAGGCTGGGAGTCGCCACTGTCACCATCCTGGCCTCAGCTCCACTCCTACCTTGCCTTTGCACGTAGGCCCCTGGTGTCCTTGGGGAGGGGTTAGGGGCCGGTGGCTTGCACACTGCCAAGGGCTCCAGCAGGGACAGCTCTGTCAGAGGGAAGGGAAGGGCAAGTGCAGGGCTCCTCCAGCGGTTGCTTGTCCACCCAGGCTCAGCGCCGCACGGAGTGCACCAGGCCCCCAGGGCCCCTGCCTGGGGTCTGCAGCCCCGCACACCCGGAGTCTGACCTCGTGGGCGCCCAGCAGCTGCCTCACACTGGAAGGTTCCTTAGCGCTCTCCTCCCCAGCCGAGACCGTGTGCAGCTGGTTGGGGCCTGCCCCTTCATGTCTGGGCTTCCGCCCACAGCCCCAGCTCAGGGGAAGCAGCCCCTGAGGCAAGACCTGCAGGAGGCGCAGAGCCCCCAGCCTGGAGGCCGAGTGAACAGCATGCGGGGAAGCAAGCCTCCTCGGGCAAAGGAGAGGCAGCCCAGCTGCGTACGGCTAAAGCCCTGCTTGGCTGGAGCCGAGTGCACCTCCAGTACGGCAGAGCTCCAGTTCTGCTCAGAGGCCCGATCTGCAGAGTTCCTGGCTCGAGGTTGCTCTGTCCTGGGAGAGGCTTGCCCAGACTTGCCTCGCTGCTAGGCTTCCTGCACAGGAAGGAGCAGGCTGCGCGAGGCTGGGAGATGCACTGGCCGCCTTCCTGGCCTCAGCTCCGCTCCTGCCTTGCCTTTGCACCTAGGCCCCAGGCGTCCTTGGGGAGGTCTCAGGGGCCGGTGGCTTGCACACAGCCAAGGGCTCCAGCAATGAGAGCTCTGTCAGAGGGAAGGAAGGGCAACTGCAGCGCTTCAGGTGTGCTTGGCCGCCCAGACTGAGTCCCCTCGGAGAGCACCAGGCATGAAGGCCCCTGGCTGGCATCTGCAGCCCCCAACCTGGAGACTCACTCTGTGGGCTCCATGCAGGTGCCTGAGTGACGTAGGTTCTCTAGCGTTCTCCTCCCAAGTGGAGATGTTGCAGGTGTTTTGGGGCTGCTGCAGCGTGTCTGGGCTCCTGCCAAAGCCCCAGCTCAGGGGAAGCAAACCCTGAGCCAAAACCTGATGGAGTTGCGGCCCCCCCATCCCCCCGCCTGGAAGCTGAGTGCAGAGAATGCGGGGAACCGAGCCTCCTCGGGGGAAAATGAGGCAGCCCAGCCACGTGCGGTTGCAAGCCCTGGTGGGTGGAGCCCTGTGTGCCTCCAGTAAGGCAGAGCTCAAGCTCTGCTCAGTGGCCTGATCTGGCAGTGTTCCTGGCGCGAGGCTGCTCTGCCTGGGGCGAGCCTTGCCCAGACTTGCCTCACTGCTAGGCTTCCTGCCCAGGAAGGAGCAGGCTGCACGAGGCTGGGAGACTCCAATGGTGCCTTCCTGGACTCAGCTCTGCTCCTTCCTTCCCTTTGAACCTAGGCCCCAGATGTCCTTTGGAAGAGTTAGGGGCCAGTGGGTTCCAATCTGCAGAGAGCTCTAGCAGTGAGAGCTCTGTCAGAGGGATGGGAAGTGAAACTGCAGGGCTCCTCCAGCTTTGTTTGGCCGCCAGACTCACCGCTTTACTAGGAGCACCAGGCTCCCTGGGGCTGTGGATGGGGTCTGTAGCCCCCCACACCCGGAGGCTGACTCCGTAGGCGCCTGGCCAGTGTGCCTGAAAAACGTGGTTGGGGAGTGCTCTCCTTCCATCAGAGAAGTGCACAGGTGGTTTGGGCCTGGCCTGCATCTCTGGGCTCCCGCCCACAGCCTCAGCTCAGGGGAAGCAGCGCCTGAGCCAAACCTGATGGAAGCGGTGCAGGAGAGATGAGGCCCTTTTATGCTGAGGCATATCCTGGCAAAACGCACATTCCTCTCTGGAACTTCGAAATGGTACTTCACATTTTTGCTGCAACTCAGGAACTTTCCAGCAATCCGATCTCCACTCGAGAGAAAGAAAGAGGGTCCAGCAAACCACAAGAGGAGCCTCATTTCCACCTCTTAATTGGAGATGAGAGATCCTTTCCCTGCTTCGTCGGAAAGGATTCCTGGCGTTCACGTCGCATATTAAGAGGAGCGGTCTCAATGAGAAAGTCGAGAGGAACTACAGGGTTCGTGCCCCATTGCAAAAGTCCCCAAATGTCTCAGTCCACTCGGAGGGACCTGATTTCCCTGCACTGCTTCGAATTTCACACCGAGTATCGAATCAAAAACGGTGTCACAGGTGACAGCACTGTGGGAAAACCTCGTGGGAAAAGCCTCAAGGAAAAGTCACGGATCCCTTTAGTTGGCGATGGAATCCTGACACTGCTGATACAGCACGGGAGTAAAGCGGACGTGCATGTCCCACTCGAGAGGAGACTGAGTCCACTGTGGAGATTCCAGAAGAACCCCAAGATCCATGACAGCACTGGAGAGGAATCTTCAGGTTTCAGCCCCGAGTCCACACAAGGTCTTGAGGCCTCGCGCATGGACTGGGGGAGAAATCCGAGTGGCCCCTAGCAACTCGAATGGAGACTGGCCTTACCTAAGGCCACCAGAGCGAGTCCTTGAGGTCCCCGTCGAAACTC
>NW_017192576.1:0-10212 GCF_001704415.2 Capra hircus
CTCTAGCTCTGTTCAGAGCCCGATCTGGCAGAGTTCCTGGCACCAAGATGCTCTGCCATAGGCGAGCCTTGCGCAGACTTGCCTTGCTTTAAGGCTCCCTCCCAGGAAGGAGCAGGCTGTGTGAGGCTCGGAAACGCCACTGGGCGCCTTCCTGGCTCAGCTCTACCCTGCCTTGCCTTTGCACTTAGGTCCAAGCGTCCTTGAGGAGGGCTTAGGGGCTGGTGGGGTTGCACACTGCCAAGGGCTCCAGCAGTGAAAGCTCTGTCAGAGGGAAGCGAAGGGCAACAGCAGGGCTCCTTCAGCGGTTCCTTGGCCGCCCAGACAAAGCTCCGCACGGAGAGCACCAGGTTCCAAGGGCCCCTGGCTGGGTTTTGCATCCCCACACTCCCAGAGGCTGACTCCGTGGGTGCCTAGAAAGTGTGTGAGAGACGTAGGTTCCCTAGCACTCTCCTCCCCAGCAGAGACATGTGCAGGTGGTTGGGGCCTTATCCTGCGTGTCTGGGTTCCCGCCCACAGCCTCAACTCAGGGGAAGCAGCCCCTGAGGCAAGACCTGCTGGAGGAGCCCTGCGCCGCCGCCTGATAGGCGAGTGCACAGCCAGCAGGTGTAGCGAGCCTCCTCGGGAGAAGAGGAGGCAGCCCGAGCCCAGTCAAGAGGAAAGCCCTGCTTGCACGGAGCTAAGTGCGCCTCCAGTACGGCAGAGCTCTAGCTCTGCTCAGAGCCCCGATCTGGCAGAGTTCTGGCGCGAGGCTGCTCGGCCGGGGGCTAGCCTTGCCCAGACTTGCCTTGCTTTTAGGCTCCTCTCCCAGGAAGGAGCAGGCAGCAGGAGCCTGGGAGATCGCCACTGGCGCCTTTCCTTGCCTCAGCTCCAATCCTGCCTTGCCTTTGCACTTAGGTGCCCAGTCCTCCTTAAGGAGGGCTTAGGGGGCTGGTGGGTTGCACACTGCCAAGGGCTCCAGCAGTGAGAACTCTGTCAGAGGGAAGGGAAGGGCAACTGCAGGGCTCCTCCAGCGGTTGCTTGGCCGCCAGATTCAGCGCCACACGGAGAGCACCAGGCTCCCAGGGCCCCTGGCTGGGGTTTTCAGCCCCGCACACACGGAGGCTGATTCCTTGGGTGCCCAGAAAGTGTATGACAGACGTAGGTTCCCTAGCACTCTCCTCCCCAGCAGAGACATGTGCAGGTGTTTGGGGCCTGATCCTGCGTGTCTGGGTTCCTGCCCACAGCCCCAACTCAGGGGAAGCAGCCCCTGAGGCAAGACCTGCTGGAGGAGCCCTGCGCCCCCGCCTGATAGGCGAGTGCACAGCCAGCAGGGAAGCGAGCCTCCTCGGGGGAAGAGGAGGCAGCAAGTCCCCGTCAAGCTGAAATCCCTGCTTACACGAAGCTAAGTGCGACTCCAGTACGGCAGATCTCTAGCTCTGTTCAGAGGCCCGATCTGGCAGAGTTCCTGGCACCAAGATGCTCTGCCATAGGCGAGCCTTGCGCAGACTTGCCTTGCTTTAAGGCTCCCTCCCCAGGAAGGAGCAGGCTGTGTGAGGCTCGGAAACGCCACTGGCGCCTTCCTGGCTTCAGCTCTACCCCTGCCTTGCCTTTGCACTTAGGTCCCAAGCGTCCTTGAGGAGGGCTTAGGGGCTGGTGGGTTGCACACTGCCAAGGGCTCCAGCAGTGAAAGCTCTGTCAGAGGGAAGCGAAGGGCAACAGCAGGGCTCCTTCAGCGGTTCCTTGGCCGCCCAGACAAAGCTCCGCACGGAGAGCACCAGGTTCCAAGGGCCCCTGGCTGGGTTTTGCATCCCCACACTCCCAGAGGCTGACTCCGTGGGTGCCTAGAAAGTGTGTGAGAGACGTAGGTTCCCTAGCACTCTCCTCCCCAGCAGAGACATGTGCAGGTGGTTGGGGCCTTATCCTGCGTGTCTGGGTTCCCGCCCACAGCCTCAACTCAGGGGAAGCAGCCCCTGAGGCAAGACCTGCTGGAGGAGCCCTGCGCGCCCGCCTGATAGGCGAGAGCACAGCCAGCAGTGTAGCGAGCCTCCTCGGGAGAAGAGGAGGCAGCCGAGCCCAGTCAAGAGGAAAGCCCTGCTTGCACGGAGCTAAGTGGGCCTCCAGTACGGCAGAGCTCTAGCTCTGCTCAGAGCCCCGATCTGGCAGAGTTTCTGGCGCGAGGCTGCTCGGCCGGGGGCTCGCCTTGCCCAGACTTGCCTTGCTTTTAGGCTCCCTCCCCAGGAAGGAGCTGTCTGAGCGAGCCTGGGAGACGCCACTGGTGCCTTCCTTGCCTCAGCTCCAATCCTGCCTTGCCTTTGCACATAGGTGCCAGGCGTCGTTGGGGAGGGCTTAGGGGGTGGTGGGTTGCACACTGCCAAGGGCTTCAGCAGTGAGAGCTCTGTCAGAGGGAAGGGAAGGGCAACTGCAGGGCTCCTCCAGCGGTTTCTAGGCCGCCTAGAATCAGCGCCGCACCGAGAGCACCAGGCTCCCAGGGCCCCTGGCTGGGGTTTTCAGCCCCGCACACACGGAGGCTGATTCCTTGGGTGCCCAGAAAGTGTATGACAGACGTAGGTTCCCTAGCACTCTCCTCCCCAGCAGAGACATGTGCAGGTGGTTGGGGCCTGATCCTGCGTGTCTGGGTTCCTGCCCACAGCCCCAACTCAGGGGAAGCAGCCCCTGAGGCAAGACCTGCTGGAGGAGCCCTGCGCCCCCGCCTGATAGGCGAGTGCACAGCCAGCAGGGAAGCGAGCCTCCTCGGGGGAAGAGGAGGCAGCCCAGCCCCGTCAAGTTGAAAGCCCTGCTTGCACGGAGCTAAGTGCGCCTCCAGTACGGCAGAGCTCTAGCTCTGCTCAGAGCCCCGATCTGGCAGAGTTCCTGGCGCGAGGCTGCTCTGCCGGGGGCTAGCCTTGCCCAGACTTGCCTTGCTTTTAGGCTGCCTCTCCAGGAAGGAGCAGGCAGCAGGAGCCTGGGAGTCGCCACTGGCGCCTTTCTTGCCTCAGCTCCAATCCTGCCTTGCCTTTGCACTTAGGTCCCAGTCCTCCTTAAGGAGAGCTTAGGGGCTGGTGGGTTGCACACTGCCAAGGGCTCCAGCAGTGAGAATTCTGTCAGAGGGAAGGGAAGGGCAACTGCAGGGCTCCTCCAGCGGTTGCTTGGCCGCCCAGATTCAGCGCCACACGGAGAGCACCAGGCTCCCAGGTCCCCTGGCTGGGGTTTTCAGCCCCGCACACACGGAGGCTGATTCCTTGGGTGCCCAGAAAGTGTATGACAGACGTAGGTTCCCTAGCACTCTCCTCCCCAGCAGAGACATGTGCAGGTGTTTGGGGCCTGATCCTGCGTGTCTGGGTTCCTGCCCACAGCCCCAACTCAGGGGAAGCAGCCCCTGAGGCAAGACCTGCTGGAGGAGCCCTGCGCCCCCGCCTGATAGGCGAGTGCACAGCCAGCAGGGAAGCGAGCCTCCTCGGGGGAAGAGGAGGCAGCAAGTCCCCGTCAAGCTGAAATCCCTGCTTACACGAAGCTAAGTGCGACTCCAGTACGGCAGATCTCTAGCTCTGTTCAGAGGCCCGATCTGGCAGAGTTCCTGGCACCAAGATGCTCTGCCATAGGCGAGCCTTGCGCAGACTTGCCTTGCTTTAAGGCTCCCTCCCCAGGAAGGAGCAGGCTGTGTGAGGCTCGGAAACGCCACTGGCGCCTTCCTGGCTTCAGCTCTACCCCTGCCTTGCCTTTGCACTTAGGTCCCAAGCGTCCTTGAGGAGGGCTTAGGGGCTGGTGGGTTGCACACTGCCAAGGGCTCCAGCAGTGAAAGCTCTGTCAGAGGGAAGCGAAGGGCAACAGCAGGGCTCCTTCAGCGGTTCCTTGGCCGCCCAGACAAAGCTCCGCACGGAGAGCACCAGGTTCCAAGGGCCCCTGGCTGGGTTTTGCATCCCCACACTCCCAGAGGCTGACTCCGTGGGTGCCTAGAAAGTGTGTGAGAGACGTAGGTTCCCTAGCACTCTCCTCCCCAGCAGAGACATGTGCAGGTGGTTGGGGCCTTATCCTGCGTGTCTGGGTTCCCGCCCACAGCCTCAACTCAGGGGAAGCAGCCCCTGAGGCAAGACCTGCTGGAGGAGCCCTGCGCGCCCGCCTGATAGGCGAGAGCACAGCCAGCAGTGTAGCGAGCCTCCTCGGGAGAAGAGGAGGCAGCCGAGCCCAGTCAAGAGGAAAGCCCTGCTTGCACGGAGCTAAGTGGGCCTCCAGTACGGCAGAGCTCTAGCTCTGCTCAGAGCCCCGATCTGGCAGAGTTTCTGGCGCGAGGCTGCTCGGCCGGGGGCTCGCCTTGCCCAGACTTGCCTTGCTTTTAGGCTCCCTCCCCAGGAAGGAGCTGTCTGAGCGAGCCTGGGAGACGCCACTGGTGCCTTCCTTGCCTCAGCTCCAATCCTGCCTTGCCTTTGCACATAGGTGCCAGGCGTCGTTGGGGAGGGCTTAGGGGGTGGTGGGTTGCACACTGCCAAGGGCTTCAGCAGTGAGAGCTCTGTCAGAGGGAAGGGAAGGGCAACTGCAGGGCTCCTCCAGCGGTTTCTAGGCCGCCTAGAATCAGCGCCGCACCGAGAGCACCAGGCTCCCAGGGCCCCTGGCTGGGGTTTTCAGCCCCGCACACACGGAGGCTGATTCCTTGGGTGCCCAGAAAGTGTATGACAGACGTAGGTTCCCTAGCACTCTCCTCCCCAGCAGAGACATGTGCAGGTGGTTGGGGCCTGATCCTGCGTGTCTGGGTTCCTGCCCACAGCCCCAACTCAGGGGAAGCAGCCCCTGAGGCAAGACCTGCTGGAGGAGCCCTGCGCCCCCGCCTGATAGGCGAGTGCACAGCCAGCAGGGAAGCGAGCCTCCTCGGGGGAAGAGGAGGCAGCCCAGCCCCGTCAAGTTGAAAGCCCTGCTTGCACGGAGCTAAGTGCGCCTCCAGTACGGCAGAGCTCTAGCTCTGCTCAGAGCCCCGATCTGGCAGAGTTCCTGGCGCGAGGCTGCTCTGCCGGGGGCTAGCCTTGCCCAGACTTGCCTTGCTTTTAGGCTGCCTCTCCAGGAAGGAGCAGGCAGCAGGAGCCTGGGAGTCGCCACTGGCGCCTTTCTTGCCTCAGCTCCAATCCTGCCTTGCCTTTGCACTTAGGTCCCAGTCCTCCTTAAGGAGAGCTTAGGGGCTGGTGGGTTGCACACTGCCAAGGGCTCCAGCAGTGAGAATTCTGTCAGAGGGAAGGGAAGGGCAACTGCAGGGCTCCTCCAGCGGTTGCTTGGCCGCCCAGATTCAGCGCCACACGGAGAGCACCAGGCTCCCAGGGCCCCTGGCTGGGGTTTTCAGCCCGCACACACGGAGGCTGATTCCTTGGGTGCCCAGAAAGTGTATGACAGACGTAGGTTCCCTAGCACTCTCCTCCCCAGCAGAGACATGTGCAGGTGTTTGGGGCCTGATCCTGCGTGTCTGGGTTCCTGCCCACAGCCCCAACTCAGGGGAAGCAGCCCCTGAGGCAAGACCTGCTGGAGGAGCCCTGCGCCCCCGCCTGATAGGCGAGTGCACAGCCAGCAGGGAAGCGAGCCTCCTCGGGGGAAGAGGAGGCAGCAAGTCCCCGTCAAGCTGAAATCCCTGCTTACACGAAGCTAAGTGCGACTCCAGTACGGCAGATCTCTAGCTCTGTTCAGAGGCCCGATCTGGCAGAGTTCCTGGCACCAAGATGCTCTGCCATAGGCGAGCCTTGCGCAGACTTGCCTTGCTTTTAAGGCTCCCTCCCCAGGAAGGAGCAGGCTGTGTGAGGCTCGGGAAACGCCACTGGCGCCTTCCTGGCTTCAGCTCTACCCCTGCCTTGCCTTTGCACTTAGGTCCCAAGCGTCCTTGAGGAGGGCTTAGGGGCTGGTGGGTTGCACACTGCCAAGGGCTCCAGCAGTGAAAGCTCTGTCAGAGGGAAGCGAAGGGCAACAGCAGGGCTCCTTCAGCGGTTGCTTGGCCGCCCAGACAAAGCTCCGCACGGAGAGCACCAGGTTCCAAGGGCCCCTGGCTGGGTTTTGCATCCCCACACTCCCAGAGGCTGACTCCGTGTGTGCCTAGAAAGTGTGTGAGAGACGTATGTTCCCTAGCACTCTCCTCCCCAGCAGAGACATGTGTTTGGGAGGGCTTAGGGATCGCTGAGTTCCACACTTCCAAGGGCTCCAGCACTGAGAGCTCTGTCGACGGGAAGGGAAGGGCAACTGCAGAGCTCCTTCAGCTGTTGCTTGGCTGTCCAGACTCAGCGCCACATTGAGAGCACCATGCACCCAGGGCCCCTGGGTGGTGTCTGCAGCCAGCAGGCTGGCGACTCACTTGTGGTCTCCCATCATTTGCCTGAAATACATAGGTTCCCTAATGCTCTTCTCCCCAGCAGAGCTGTGTGCAGGTTGTTGGGGCCTGCCCCTGCGTGTCTGGGTTCCCGCCCACAACCCCAGCTCAGGGGAAGTAACCCCTGAGCCAAGACCTGCAGGAGGCGAGGTATGGCTCCGCCTGGAAGCCGAGTGCACAGGACAAGTGGAAGGGAGCCTCCTCCGGGGAAGAGGAGGCAGCCCAGTCGCCTGCTGCTGCAAGCCTTGCTGGGGTGGAGCCGAGTGCGCCTCCAGTATCGCAGAGCTCCAGCTCCGCTGAGAGCCCTGATCTGGCAGAGTTCCTTGCGCGAGGCTGCTCTGCCTGGGGCGAGCCTTGCCCAGACTTGCCTGGCTTCTAGACTTCCTGCCCAGGAAGGAGCAGTCTGCACGAGGTTGGGAGACGCCACTGGCACCTTCCTGGCCTCAGCTCTGCTCCTGCCTTGCCTTTGCACCTAGGCCCCAGGCGTTCTTGTGGTGGCTTAGGGGCCGGTGGCTTCCACACTGCCAAGGGCTCCAACAGTGAGAGCTCTGTTCGAGGGAAATGAAGGGTATATTTGGAATGCAATCGTTTATCAGATGTGAGACCCACACCTTCACCCTGAACCCTCACCCCGAGCCCTTACCCTCGCCCTCACCCACACCCTCACCCTGAACCCTTACCCTCACCCTCACCTTGAAGCCTTACCCTCACCCTCACCCCTAACCCTAACCCTCACGCCTCACCCCTCACCCTAACAAGTTGGGGGGCTGTTCTGCACACTGTAACCTTAACCCTTCCCTCACCCGACACCCTATCCACATCCTAACCCTAACCCACTTCATAGTCACGCCCTCAACCCTATACTTACCCTTGAAGTACGTACCTGCATCATCTTCGTTTTGGACACTTCCCATGCATAACAAAAGACAAGGTTGGAATGTTTCAAACATCGATCCAAGACCCATTATCCACATAAAAGGGATATAAATACTCTGATCACATCATTTAAATCTCTTGCATCACCAAAATACCTCTCCACCACGTATCCAATCGCCATTGATGGATCACATCTATCTCATACATTTTATAACTTAGCAATCAGATACGCACCCGTAATCTGGGTAATTATATACACAGGATATATTGATACCATAAATATTTCAACAAATTCCACTTTCTACGATGAGTTCAATCTTCACAAAAGTAGGATGAACGGCACCTGTTTCCACTAGGATCCATAGCATTGCACAAAGTGACAGTGAGCGTGAAAATCTTAATGATGACCACCGGAAAGAAGGTCAGCACGGCTGATATCACAGATTTTTCAGTGTTCCAATACGACTTCTACCCAAATCCATAAAGAAAGACATATGCATAGGAAACTACAAATTGAAAGCAAGTCTATTGAGATAAATATTGGACATCAATTGTATGAATCTTTAAGGCATCACTGCAGACATTCTTCAGACATTCTTCAAATTCATAGAATGACAACAAAGTATGGCTACGTACAATCCATTCGGTTTTATAAACCACTCATGAATAACCTCACAAGCCATTGAAAACCAGATGACACTTTCAAATAGCTTTCGATCTACAAACAAGGCTGTAAGACAGAAAGTTAAAATCGAAATACATGAACTAAATCCTCAATAGATATGAAAACATCCCTTGGTAGTGAAGTCGATTCACATTAGTTATTAGGGCTTTCATGCACAGATCCACGGGGCATATACAGAACCATTCCTCCAACAAAACTGAAGAATGACTTTAAAATCGCAAACAAAACATGAGTATATGTGTTCACACACTTCATGGAGCAAGGGTTTCTTCGATCTGAAAACTGGCGTCGATGAAGGACTGTGTGAAGAAGACTTCAAAGTCTATTTGGCAAACACAGCCTACGTTGGCTATATTTAGTCCTCAGATGAATGGAATGTCATGAGTACTGGGCGTTTCAAAGAAGCAGCCTGTGAAGCTCTGGACGCTTATTGGGGATGCGTGGTATACCACATTCACACGTTTCAGTAGCATTGGTGCAAAAACGATACACTTCTCAGGGGAAGCTTCTACATGGACTCTTGGGATCAGAGCTCTAACTCATACACACATACTTTTCCTTTGAAAATGATCCTGCATGATAAGCAAACAAAACACTGGATGAACACCTAGACGGTGAGCTCTGTACTAAATGATTTGAAAGCCAGTAGATGGAATGAGCTTGATGAGGAAGACTACAAACGAGTCATCTTCTTCAACTTGGTCAAACTGCTCATAGTCATACAAGTGAATGAAAAGTGGAGCCTGTTGTCATTCAATCTGTTGAAAAGAAAGAGAATAATACAACAAATTAGCAAATCTTATTTTTCTTCATAAACATTATATTATTTCCTGCACAGCTTTCTTACTGGCATGAATAGAATATCTGCAATAATCACTTGTCACAGTGAAATGGATTCACATTCGATATCGATTCACATCTAGAATTGATGCCATAGCTGTTTGATACTATTGCTTGAGTGAATGCAACTTATGTGACTTCACAAACTACAAACACGACTAACATAATAGGTATTAAAAAACCTTGAGTGACATGAGCGTGGAAGACTTAGTAGAGTTGCTCTCAAGAATCATGATACTATTCTTCACTCCAGCCATAGGACTGGAATCTGTACATTAACACCCCTGCAAAAGAAACGGGAAGGATAGAATAATAATAAAGGAACTTCATAACTATATTCCTACTGTCAACATTCAACACTATGTTTTCTTTTCAACTGACTTTCATATTTGGTCTACTGTAACCTCTTCTGTGTTCATTTTATGCTAAACTTATTGCCAACAGTAAAATTACCATATGAGCTCTAATGAATTTTTTTACTTGCAAAGCTAGTGATAGAACCAAAGGCCAATATCTACATCAAACAGGAGGAATGGAATGGAAACTGTAAACAATTTATGGAATAGCATTTCCGTGCTCCTATTCAGTCAAACGGACATTCCAAAAGGATGTGATTTTTCTGAAAGTTTATTTCGGAAACTTGGAAGTGGATGACTGCAAACAATAAAACGAATAATATATTGATACATAATACGAATAATATACAGTGGGTCATTCTTTTTTCTATTCTGCCACAGCTAACTGACTGGAAGTCAGTTGTCGTAACTACTACTAACAGAAGACCCTCACCGATGAGTGAAGATATATAGGAATAATCCATATAGATCTAAAAACCGTCAAAGATAAAATGGTCATGAAAAAATACAGTGACAGTTTAGTTGGTATAAGAAACAGGATGATTATGAAAGCAAAGCCAACAATCATGGATAGGCCATGGAAGCCCGTGGCTGTCACGAGTGTTGACTTGTATCCTTCATCTGAGGTTGTTAAAAGTGCGTGGTAAAATCCAGAGGTTTGCAGCAGTGGTAACCTCCTGAGCAGACTGAAATCCAAAGGGTTTCCAGAATATCCTGACGATTTCCATCTACTAGGCTGTGGTGAGCTCAAGCAATACATACTCCAGAGGACAGAAGACAGACGTCTACTGCACTTAGGAGAAAGGGAATGTTGCTGCTCGGCCTAGTACAAGTGTAGAAGCAACACCTCGGTGATTCGATCTTTAAAGACTCCATACATATGAGAAAGACTGGTATGAATAATCCTTCAGAAGCGCCTTCTCAGACCTCCTCCCATCATAAGCACAAGCATAATGAAAACACTGAGTTTTCATGGGCTCACGCAAAATTAGACTCACTTATGACTTTGCTTTGAGAAGAGTTGAACTACTCATTGTTTAAGAAATGACCCTTTCTTCTCTGAAGACTTGTGAATCATTCATAGGGGTGTGGTGAATAAACTACTTAAGGATCTAATCCATAAAAATGCGATAGGCTAAGCACAG
>NW_017192577.1:0-10212 GCF_001704415.2 Capra hircus
GATGTCTTATGCCCGCATCACCGGAGAGGAATCCTGAGAGGCCCGAGCAACTCGCATGGGACTGGCCTTTCCTGAGGCTACCAGAGCGGGTCCCTGAGGTCCCCGTCGTACGTCGAAAGCACCTGCCACCACTCGACAAAATCCAGGAGGTTCTCCCATCCAGGCGAGATGAGGCCCATTGCGTCTGAGACTTCCCCAGGATAATCACACCTAACCTTGGAACTTCCAAGGGTCCTTCCCACCCTTGCTGCAACTCAAGAAGTTCCGCGACATACCCGTCACCACTCGAGAGAAAGCACGAGAGTCCCACCCACATCCAGAGGAGCCCGGTTTCCGCCTCATAGCTCGAGAGGAGGAATCCGTTCCCTGCGTGGTCGGGAAAGAATTCCCGGCCATCCCGACACATCTCAAGAGGAGGTGCTTTCCCTGGAAAGGCGAGAGGAACTCCAGGTTCGTGCCACCATTCCAGAGTCTCCCAGGTGTCTCAGTCCATTTCCAGGAAAACTTTTTTCCCTGCACTTCCTCGAATTTCAAGCGAGGATCGACTCACACCACAGTGGCAGTTGGGATAGCCCTGTGGGAAAGCTTCGTGGGAAAT
Organism: Capra hircus; assembly: GCF_001704415.2. Classification (NCBI taxonomy): domain Eukaryota; kingdom Metazoa; phylum Chordata; class Mammalia; order Artiodactyla; family Bovidae; genus Capra; species Capra hircus. Next base: position 599 of record NW_017192577.1, read on the forward strand.
CCTCGTGGGAAAGCCTCGAGGGAAAGACACTGATCCCTTGATCCACTTGGCGGGAAGCATGACACTGCTGCTACAGCTCCGGAGGAAAGCTAACCTGCTTGTCCCACTCGAGACCTGGACTGACTCCCCTGGGGAGACTGCAGAACTACCCAAGATCCATGTCAGCACTGGAAAGGAATCCTCAGGTTCCGGCACCGACTCCACGCAAGGTCTTAGGCCCCGCGCATCACTGGAGGATCCCGAGAGGCTCATGAGCAACTCGCATGGGGACTGCTGAGGCCACCAGAGTGGGTCCCTGAGGTCCCCGTCCTACGACGAAAGCACCTGCCACCACTGCAGAAAATCCAGGAGGTTATCCCCTCCAGGGGAAATGAGGCCCATTTCCACTGAGGCGTCTTGAGGCTAACCACACCTACCCTCTGGAACTTCCAAAGGGTCCTTCACACCCTTGCTGCAACTAAATAAGTTCCCCAAAATACCCGTCTCCACTCGAGAGGAAGCACGAGAGTTCTGCCCACATCCAGAGGAGCTGCTTTTCCGCCTCCTAGCTCGAGAGGAGGGATCCTTTCCCTGCGTGTTCGGGAAAGAATTCCCAGCGTTCCTGTCGCATCTCAAGAGGAAGCGCTCTCCACAGGAAAGGCGAGAAGAACTCCAGGTCGTGCCACCATTCCCAGAGTCCCCAGATGTCTCCGTCAATTCCCGGGTAACTTGTTTTCCCTGCACTGCCTCGACTTTCAAGCCAAGGATGGACACACACCACCGGTGGCACGCAGGACAGCCCTGTGGGAAAGCCTCGTGGGAAAGCCTCGTGGGAAAGCCTCGTGGAAAGCCTCGAGGGAAAGCCACAAATCCCTTGATTCACGCGAAGAGAAGCGTGACAATGCTGCTACAGCTCGGGAGGAAAGCGCACTTGCATGCCCCCACACAAGATGAGGACTGACTCCCCTGGGGAGACTCCAGAAGTACGCCAAGATCCATGTCAGCACTGGAGAGGAATCCTCAGGTTCCAGCACAGACTCCACAAAAGGTCTTAGGCCCTGGCATCGACTGGAGAGGAATCCCGAGGGGCCCCGAGAAACTCGCATGGGGACTGGCCTTTCTTGAGGCCACCAGAGCGGGTCCCTGAGGTCCCCGTCGTAAGTCAAGAGCACCTGCCGCAACTCGACAAAATCCAGGAGGTTCCCCCCTCCAGGCGAGATGAGACACATTTCCGCTGAGGCATCTCGAGGCTAATCACACCTAGCCTCTGGAACTTCCAAAGGGTCCTTCACACCCTTGCTGCAACTCAAGAAGTTCCCCGACATATCCGTCTCCACTGGAAAGGAAGCACGAGACTCCGCCCACATCCAGAGGAGCCCCGTTTCCGCCTCATGGCTCGAGAGGAGGGATCATTTCCCTGCGTTGTCGGGAAAGAATTCCAGGCGTTCCCGTCGCATCTCAAGAGGTGGCACTCTCCACAGGAATGGCGAGAGGTACTCCAGGGTGCGTGTCACCATTCCCAGAGTCCCCCAGATGTCTCAGTCCATTCTAGGGAATCCTGATTTCCCTGCACTGCCTCGAATTTCGAGCCAAAGATCAACTCAATCCACGGTGGCACGTGGGACAGCCCTGTGGTAAAGCCCCGTAGGAAAGCCTCGAGGGAAAGCCACAGATCCCTTGATCCACGCGAGGGCAAGCGTGACACTGCTGCTAAAGCTCGGGAGGAAAGCGCACGCGTATGCCCCCACTCGAGACGAGGACTGACTCCCCTGAGGAGACTCCAGAAGTACCCCAATATCCATGTCAGCACTGGGGAGGAATCCTCAGGTTCCGGCACCGACTCCACACAAGGTCTTAGGCTAAAGCATCGATGGGAGAGGAATCCCGAGAGGCCCCCGAGCAACTCGGCATGGGGACTGGCCTTTCCTGAGGCCACCAGAGTGGGTCCCTGAGGTCCCCGTCGTAAGTCGAGAGCACCTGCCGCAACTCGAGAAAATCCAGGAGGTACTCCCCTCCAGGCGAGATGAGGCCCATGTCCGCTGGAGGCGTCTCGGGGCTATTCACACCTAAACTCTGGAACTTCCAAAGGGTCCTACACACCCTTGCTGCAACTCAAGAAGTTCCCCGACATACCCGTCTCCACTCGAGAGGAAGCACGAGGTGCCCGCCCACATCCAGAGTATCCCCGTTTCCGCCTCCTAACTCGAGAGGAGGGATCCTTTCCCTGCGTGGTCAGGAAAGAATTCCCGGCATTCCCGTCGCATCTCAAGAGGAGGCGCTCTTGACCGGAAAGGCGAGAGGAACACCAGGGAGGTGCCACCATTCCCAGAGTCCCCCAGACGTCTCAGTCCTTTCCAAGGAAACCTGTTTTCCCTGCACTGCCTCCACTTCCAAGCCGAGGATCGACTCACACCACAGTGGCACGTAGGACAGCCCTGTGGGAAAGCCTCGTGGGAAAGCCTCGTGGGAAAGCTCGTGTGAAAGCCTCGTGAAAAAGCCTCGTGGGGAAGCCACAGATCCCTTGATCCTCGCGAAGGGAAGCGTGACACTGATGCTACAGCTCGGGAGGAAAGCGCACGTGCATGTCCCCATTCGAGACGAGTACTGACTCCCCTGGGGAGACTCCAGTAGTACCCCAAGATCCATGTCAGAACTGGAGAGGAATCCTCAGGTTCTGGCACCGACTCCACACAAGATCTTAGGCCCCGGCATCGACGGGAGAGGAATCCCGAGAGGCCCCCGAGCAACTGGCATGGGGACTGGCCTTTACTGAGGCCACCAGATCGGGTACCTGAGGTCCCCGTCATAAGACCAAAGCACCTGCCGCAACTCGAGAAAATCCAGGAGGTTCTCCCCTCCAGGCGAGATGAGGCCCATTTCCGATGAGGCGTCTCGAGCCTAATCACATCTAACATCTGGAACATCCAAAGGGTCCTTCACACCCTTGCTGCAACTCAAGAAGTTCCCCGACATACCCGTCTCCACTCGAGAGGAAGCACGAGAGTCCCGCCCACATCCAGAGGAGCCCCATTTCCGTCTCCTAGCTCAAGAGGAGGGATCCTTTCCTTGCGTGTTCGGGAAAGAATTCGCGGCGTTCCTGTCGCATCTCAAGAGGAGGCGCTCTCCACAGGAAAGGCGAGAGGAACTCCAGGTTCGTGCCACCAATCCCAGAGTCACCCAGATGTCTCAGTCCATTCTAGGAAAACCTGTTTTCCCTGCACTGCCTCGACTTTCAAGCCGAGGATCGACTCACACCACGGTGGCACGTGGGACAGCCCTGTGGCAAAGCCTCGTGGGAAAGCCTCCTGGGAAAGCCTCGAGGGAAAGCCACAGATCCCTTGATCCACGCGAAGGGAAGCGTGACACTGCTGCTACAGCTCGGGAGGAAAGCTCATGTGCATGCCCCCACTCGAGCCGAGGACTGACTTCCCTGGGGAGACTCCAGAAGTACCCCAAGATCCATGTCAGCACTGGAGAGGAATCCTCAGGTTCTGGCACCGACTCCACACAAGGTCTTAGGCCCCGGCATCGACGGGAGGGGAAACCCAAGAGTCCCCCGTGCAACTCGCATGGGGACTGGCCTTTCCTGAGGCCACCAGAGCGAGTCCTTGAGGTCCCCGTCATAAGGCGAGAGCCCCTGCCGCAACTCGAGAAAATCCAGGAGGTTCTGCCCTCCAGGCCAGATGAGGCCCATTTCCGCTGAGGCGTCTCTAGGCTAATCACATCTAAAATCTGGAACTTTCAAAGGGTCCTTCACACCCTTGCTGCAACTCAAGAAGTTACCCGACATACCCGTCTCCACTCGAGAGGAAGCACGAGAGTCCCGCCCACATCCAGAGGAGCCCCATTTCCGTCTCCTAGCTCAAGAGGAGGGATCCTTTCCTTGCGTGTTCGGGAAAGAATTCGCGGCGTTCCTGTCGCATCTCAAGAGGAGGCGCTCTTCACAGGAAAGGCGAGAGGAACTCTAGGGTCGTGCCACCATTCCCAGAGTCCCCCAGATGTCTCAGTCCATTCCAGGGGAAACTGTTTTCCCTGCACTCCCTCGACTATCATGCTGAGGATCGACTCACACCATGGTGGCACGTGGAACAGCCCTGTGGAAAAGCCATGTGGGAAAGCCTCGTGGGAAAGCCTCGTGGGAAAGCCTCGAGGGAAAGCCACAGATCCCTTGATTCACGTGAGGGGAAGCGTGACACTGCTGCTACAGCTTGGGAGGAAGGCACACGTGCATTCTCCCACTCGAGACGAGGACTGACTCCCCTGGGGAGACTCCAGAAGTACCCCAAGATCCATGTCAGCACTGGAGACGAATCCTCAGGTTCCGACCCGGACCCCACACAAGGTCTTAGGCCCTGGTATAGATGGGAGACGAATCCCGAGAGGCCTCCTAGCAACTTGCATGAGGACTGGACTTTATTGAGCCCAACAGATCTCGTCCCTGATGTCCCACTCATAACTCGAGAGCACCTCTCTCAACTCAACAAAATCCAGGAGGATTTCCCTACCAGGCGAGATGAGGCCCTTTTCCGCTGAGTCGTCTCGACGCTAATCACACCTAATATCTGGAATTTCCAAAGACTCTTTCAAACCCTTGTACAACTCAAGAATTTCCCACAGGAACGTCTCCACTCGGGAGCAAAAGCTACGGTCTCACTCACATTTAGATGTTCCATTTTTCCGCATCTTTGTGGGGAATGAGGGACCCTTACACATCACCTGAATTTCGGGATTACTCTCCAGACGACGCCGAGGCCTAAGACCTTGTGTTGAGTCAGGGCCCAAATCTGAATTCGCTAGGAGGTGAAAACCTCCTGTTAACACTCACTTGGATTAAGGGATCTGTGGCTTTCCCTCGAGGCTTTCCCAGGAGGCTTTCGCAAGGGCTGTCCCACGTGCCACCGTGGTGTGACTCGATCCTCGCCTTGAAAGTCGAGGCAGTGCAGGGAAAACAGGTTTCCCTGGAATGGACTGAGACATTTGGGGGACTCTGGGAATGGTGGCATGACCCTGGAGTTCCTCTCGCCTTTCCTGTGGAGAGCGCCTCCTCTTGAAATGTGACGGGAACGCCGGGAATTCTTTCCCGACCACGCAGGGAAAGGATCCCTCCTCTCGAGCTAGGAGGCGGAAACGGGGCTCTTCTGGATGTGGGCGGAACTCTCGTGCTTCCTCTTGAGTGGAGACGGGTATGTCGGGGAACTTCTTGAGTTGCAGCAAGGGTGTGAAGGACCCTATGGAAGTTCCAGAGGTTAGGTGTGATTAGCCTCGAGACGCCTCAGCGCAAATGGGCCTCATCTCGCCTGGAGGGGAGAACCTCCTGGATTTTCTCGAGTTGCGGCAGGTGCTCTCGACTTACGACGGGGACCTCAGGGACCCGCTCTGGTGGCCTCAGGAAAGGCCAGTCCCCATGCGAGTTGCTCGGGCGCCTCTCGGGATTCCTCTCCCGTCGATGCCGGGGCCTAAGACCTTGTGTGGAGTCGGTGCCGGAACCTGAGGATTCCTCTCCAGTACTGACATGGATCTTGGGGTACTTCTGGAGTCTCCCCAGGGGAGACAGTCCTCGTCTCGAGTGGGGGCATGCACGTGCGCTTTCCTCCCGAGCTGTAGCAGCAGTGTCACGCTTCCCTTCGCGTGGATCAAGGGATCTGTGGCTTTCCCTCGAGGCTTTCCCACGAGGCTTTCCCACAGGCTGTCCCACGTGCCACCGTGGTGTGAGTCGATCCTCGGCTTGAAAGTCGAGGCAGTGCAGGGAAAACAGGATTCCCTGGAATGGACTGAGACATATGTGTGACGCTGGGAATGGTGGCACGACCCTGGAGTTCCTCTCGCCTTTCCTGTGGAGAGCACCTCCTCTTGAGAAGCGTTGGGAACGCTGGAATTCTTTCCCGACGACGCAGGGAAAGGATCCCTCCTCTCGAGCTATGAGGCGGAAACGGGGCTCCTCTGGATGTGGGCGGGACTCTCGTTCTTCCTCTCGAGTGGAGACGGGTATGTCGGGGAACTTCTTGAGTTGCAGCAAGGGTGTGAAGGACGCTTTATATGTTCCAGAGGTTTGGTGTGATTAGCCTCGGGATGCCTCAGTGGAAATGGGCCTCATCTCGCCTGGAGGGGAGAACCTCCTGGATTTTCTCGAGTTGCGGCAGGTGCTCTCGACTTACGACGTGGACCTCAGGGACCCGCTCTGGGGGCCACAGGAAAGGCCAGTCCCCATGCGAGTTGCTCGGGGTCTCTGGGGATTCCTCTCCCGTCGATGACGTGGCCTAAGACCTTGTGTGGAGTTGGTGCCGGAACCTGAGGATTCCTCTCCAGTGCTTACATGATTCTTGGGGTACTTCTGGAGTCTCCCCAGGGGAGTCAGTCCTCGTCACGAGTGGTGACATGCACGTGCACTATCCTCCCGAGCTGTAGCAGCAGTGTCACGCTTCCCTTCGTGTGGATCAAGGGATCTGTGGCTTTCCCTGGAGGCTTTTCCATGAGGCTTTCCCACGAGGCTTTCCCACAAGGTTGTCCCACGTTCCACTGTGCTGTGAATGGATCCTCGGCTTGAAAAGTCGAGGCAGTGCAGGGAAAACAGGTTACCCTGGAATGGACTGAGACATCTTGGGAACTCTGGCAATGGTGGGACCTCCGTAGAGTTCCTCTCGCCTTTCCTGTGGAGAGCGCCTCCTCTTGAGATGCGACGGGAACGCCGGGAATTCTTTGCCGACCACGCAGGGAAAGGATCCCTCCTCTCGAACTATGAGGCGGAAACGGGGCTCCTCTGGACGTGGGCGGGACTCTTGTGCTTCCTCTCAAGTGGAGACGGGTATGTCGGGGAACTTCTTGAGTTGCAGGAATGGTGTGAAGGACCCTTTGTAAGTTCCAGAGTTTAGGTGTGATAAGCCTCGAGACGCCTCAGCGAAATTGGGCCTCATCTCGCCTGGAGGGGAGAACGTCCTGGATTTCTCGTGTTTGGGCAGCTGTTCTCGACTTACGACGGGGACCTCAGGGACCCACTCAGGTGGCCTCAGGAAAAGCCAGTCCCCATCGAGTAATTTGGGGGCCTCTCGGGACTCCTCTCCCGTCGATGCCGGGGCCTAAGACCTTGTGTGGAGTCAGTGCCGGAACCTGAGGATTCCTCTCCAGTGTTAAATGGATCTTGGGGTACCTCTGGAGTCTCCCAGGGGAGTCAGTCCTCGTCTCGACTGGGGGCATGCACGTGCGGTTTCCTCCCGAGATGGAGCAGCAGTGTCACGCTTCCCTTCGAGTGGATCAAGGGATCTGTGGCTTTCCCTGGAGGCTTTCCCACGAGGCTTTCCCACAGGGCTGTCCCATGTGCCACCGTGGTGTGAGTCGATCCTCGGCTTGAAAGTTGGGGCAGTGCAGGGAAAAAAGGTTTCCCTGGAATGGACTGAGACATCTGGGGGACTCTGGGAATGGTGGCTCGACCCTGGAGTTCCTCTCGCCTTTCCTTTGGAGAGCGTCTCCTCTTGAGATGCGACAGGAACGCCGGGAATTCCTTCCCGACCACGCAGAGAAAGGATCCCTGCTCTCGAGCTAGTAGGCGGAAACGGGGCTCCTCTGGATGTGGGCGGGACTCTCATGCTTTCTCTCGAGTGGAGACGGATATGTCGGGGAACTTCTTGAGTGGCAGCAAGGGTCTGAAGGACCCTTTGGAAGTTCCAGTGGTTAGGTGTGATCAGCCTCCAGAGGCCTCAGCGGAAATGGGCCTCATCTCTCCTGGAGGGGAGAACCTCCTGGATTTTCTCGAGTTGCGGCAGGTGCTCTCGACTTACGACGGGACCTCAGGGACCCGCTCTGGTGGCCTCAGGAAAGGCCAGTCCCCATGCGAGTTGCTCGGGAGCCTCTCGGGATGCCTCTCCCGTCGATGCCGGGGCCTTAGACCTTGTGTGGAGTGGGTGCCGCAACCTGAGGATTCCTCTCCAGTGCTGACATGCATCTTGGGGTACTTCTGGAGTCTCCCCAGGGGAGTCAGTCCTCGTCTCGAGTGGGGGCATGCACGTGCGCTTTCCTCCCGAGCTGTAGCAGCAGTGTCACGCTTCCCTTTGCGTGGATCAAGGGATCCGTCGCTTTCCCTCGCAGCTTTCCGACGAGGCATTCCCACGAGGCTTTTCCACAGGGCTGTCCCACGTGGCACCGTGGTGTGAGTCGATCCTCGGCTTGAAAGTCGAGGCAGTGCGGGGAAAACACGTTTCCCTGGAATGGACTGAGACATCTGGGGGACTCTGGGAATGGTGGCACGACCCTGGAGTTCCTCTCGCCTTTCCTGTGGAGACCGCCTGCTCTTGAGATGCGATGGGAATGGCGGGAATTCTTTCCCCACCACGCAGGGAAAGGATCTCTCCTCTCGAGCTAGGAGGCGGAAACGGGGCTCCTCTGGATGTGGTCGGGACACTCGTGCTTCCTCTCGAGTGGAGACGGGTATTTCTGGGAACTTCTTGAGTTGCAGCAAGGGTCTGAAGGACCCTTTGGAAGTTCCAGTGGTTAGGTGTGATCAGCCTCCAGAGGCCTCAGCGGAAATGGGCCTCATCTCTCCTGGAGGGGAGAACCTCCTGGATTTTCTCGAGTTGCGGCAGGTGCTCTCGAGTTACGACGGGGACCTCAGGGACCCGCTCTGGTTGCCTCAGGAAAGGCCAGTCCCCATGGGAGTTGCTCGGGGGCCTCTCGGCATTCCCTCTCTGGTCGATGCTGGGGCCTAAGACCTTGTGTGCAGTCGGTGCTGGAAGCTGAGGAATCCTCTCCAGTGCTGACATGGATCTTGGGGTACTTCTGGAGTCTCCCCAGGGGAGTCAGTCCTCGGCTCGAATGGGGGCATGCAGGTGCGCTTTCCTCCCGAGCTGTAGCAGCAGTGTCACGCTTCCCTTCACGTGGATCAAGGGATCATCGGCTTTCCCTCGAGGCTTTCCCACGAGACTTTCCCACGAGGCTTTCCCACAGGGCTGTCCCACCTGCCACCATGGTGTGAGTCGATCCTCGGCTTGAAAGTCGAGGCAGTGCAGGGAAAACAGCCTTCCCTGTAATGGACTGAGACACATGGGGGACTCTGGGAATGTTGGCACGACCCTGGAGTTCTTCTCGCCTTTCCTGTACAGTGCGCCTCCTCTTGAGATACGACGGGAACTCCGGGAATGCTTTCACGACCACGCAGGGAAAGGATCCCTCCTCTCGACCTAGGAGGCGGAAACGGGGCTCTTCTGGAAGTGGGGGGAACTCTCGTGCTTCCTCTCGAGTGGAGACGGGTATGTCGGGGAACGTCTTGAGTTGCAGCAAGGGTGTGAAGGACCGTTTGGAAGTTCCAGAGGTTAGGTGTGATTAGCCTCGAGACGCCTCAGCGGAAATGGGCCTCATCTCGCCTGGAGGGAGAACCTCCTGGATTTTCTCGAGTTGCGGCAGGTGCTCTCGACTTACGACGGGGACCTCAGGGACCCGCTCTGGTGTCCTCAAGAAGGAGTGTCCCCTTGCGAGTTGCTAGGGGGGCCTCTCATGATTCCTCTCCAGTCAATGCCGGTGCCGAAGACCTTGTGTGAGCCGGTGCCGGAACTGAGGATCCTCTCAGTGCTGACATGGACCTAGGAGTACTTCTGGAGTCTCCCCAGGGGGGGTGTTAGTCCTAGTCTCGAGTGGGGGCATGCACGTGT
>NW_017192578.1:0-10211 GCF_001704415.2 Capra hircus
ACGAGAAGGATGAGGAATTCCTTCTGCCAGTGCATGACATGGATTTGGGGTACTTCTGGAGTCTCCGCCATGGGGAGTCAGTCCTCGTCTCGAGTGGGGCATGCAGCGGCGCGTTTCCTTCCGAGCTGTAGCAGCAGTGTCCCACTTGCACTTCACGTGTATGCAGTGGATCCAGGCGGGCTTCCCTCGAGGCTTTTCCCACGAGGCATTCCCATTCAGGGCTTGTCCCGAAGTGCCACCTGTGGGTGTGAGTCGATCCTTGGCTGAAATTCCAGGCACTGCGGGATAAACATGAGGTTTCCCTGGAATTTGACGGAGATATCTGGGGGACTCTGGGATATGGTGGCACTACCCTGGAGTTCCTCTGCGGGCGCCTTTTCGCTGGTGGAGGAGCGCCTCCTCTTGAATTGCGTCGCAGGAATGAGGGTATTCTTTCGCCTAGAGACGAGTGAAAGGATCCCCCTCTCGAGCTACAGGCGGAAACCGGTCCTCCTGGCTGGATGTGGGCGGTTACTCTCCGTGCTTCCTGTCGAGTGGAGACGGCCATGTTGGGGAACTTCTTGAGTTGCAAGCAAGGGTGTGAAGGACCCTTTGGGAGTTCAGAGTTCTAGTGTGATTAGCTGGAGACACCTCAGGGGAAAATGGGGCCTCATCTCGCCAGGAGAAGAGAACCTCCTTGGTTTTTCTCGAGTTGGCGCACGTGCTCTCGACTGTACGATTGGGGGACATCAGGGGGAGCGCGCTTTTTGTGGCCTCAGAAAGAGCCAGTCCCGATGCGGAGTTCCTCCGGGCTGCTCGGGATTCCTCTCCGTCGAAGCGGGGCCTAGGATTTTGTGTGGGAGTTGGTGCCAGAAACCTGAGGATTCAATCTCCAGTGCCTGAACAATGGATGCTTGGGGTACTTCTGGAGTTTCTCACCAGGGAAGTCAGTCTCGTCTCGAGTGGCGGGCATGCAACGTGCCCTTTCGCTGCTGCGAGGCTGTAAGCAGTAGTGTTGCTCTTCCCTTCGGCGGTGATCAAGGGATCTGTGGCTGCTCTGCTCTGGCTTTCGCACGTGGCTTTCTGCCACACGAGGGCTTTTGAAGCAGGGCTGTCCTTCGTGGGGCACCGTGGTGTGAGTCGATTTTGCTTGAAAGTTGCGATGGCAGTGGCTTGGGTTGCTGGGAAAACAGGTTTCCCTACAATGGACTGAGACATCTGGGCGACTCTGGGAATGGTGGCACGACCCTGGCGTTCCTCTCGCCTTTCCTGAGGAGAACGCTTCCTCTTGAGATGCTTTCGGAAACGCCGAGAATTCTTTCCGACCACGCAGGGAAGGATCCCTCCTCTCGAGCTAGGAGGCGGAAACGGGGCTCCTCTGGATGTGGGCGGAACTCTCGTGCTTCCTCTCGAGTGGAGACGGGTATGTCGGGGAACTTCTTGAGTTGCAGCAAGGGTGTGAAGGACCCTTTGGAAGTTCCAGAGTTTAAGTGTGATTAGGCTCGAGACCCCTCAGTGGAAATGGGCCTCATCTCGCCTGGAGGGGAGAACCTCCTCGATTTTCTCGAGTTGGGGCAGGTGCTCTCGACTTACGAAGGTAACCTCAGGGACCCGCACTGGTTTCCTCAGGAAAGTCCAGTCCCCCATGAGAGTTGCTCGGGTCTTCTCAGGATTCCTCTCCGGTCGATGCTGGGGCCTATGACCTTGTGTGGAGGCAGTGCCGGAACCTGAGGATTCCTCTCCAGTGCTGACATGGAAATTGGGGGTACTTCGGGAGTCTCCCTAGGGGAGTCAGTCCTCGTCTCGAGTGGGGGCATGCATGTGCGCTTTCCTTCCTAGCTGTAGCAGCAGGGTCGCACTTCCCTTCGCGTGGATCAAGGGATCTGAGGCTTTAACCTCGAGGCATTCCCACGAGGCTTTCCCACGAGGCTTTCCCCAGCTTTCGAGGCTTTCCCACGAGGCTTTCCCTCGAGGCTTTCCCACAGGGCCTGTCCCTCGAGGCTTTCCCACGAGGCTTTCCCACGAGGCTTTCCACCAGCCCACAGGCTTTCCCACGAGGCTTTCCCACGAGGCTTTCCCACAGGGCTGCCCCACGTGCCACTGTGGTGTGAGTCGATCCTCGGCTTGAAAGTCGAGGCAGTGCAGGGAATACAGGTTCCCTGGAATGGACTGAGACATCTGGGGGACTCAGGGAATGGTGGCACGACCCTGGAGTTCCTCTCGCCTTTCCTGTGGAGAGCGTCTCCTCTTGAGATGCGACAGGAACGCCGGGAATTCTTTCCGGACCACGCAGGGAAAGGATCCCTCCTCTCGAGCTAGGAGGCGGAAAACGGGGCTCCTCTGGATGTGGGCGGGACTCTCCTGCTTCCTCTCGAGTGGAGACGGGTATGTCGGGGAACTTCTTGAGGTGCAGCAACGGTGTGAAGGACCCCTTGAACGTTCCAGAGGTTAGGTGTGATTAGCCTCGAGACGCCTCAGCGGAAATGGGCCTCATCTCGCCTGGAGGGGAGAACCTCCTGGATTTTCTCGAGTTGCGGCAGGTGCTCTCGACTTACGACGGGGACCTCAGGGACCCGCTCTGGTGGCCTCCGGAAAGGCCAGTCCCCATGCGAGTTGCTCTGGGGCCTCTTGGGATTCCTCTCCCGTCAATATCGGGGCCTAAGGCCTTGTGTGGAGTCGGTGCCAGAACCTGAGGTTTCCTCTCCAGTGATGACATGGATCTTGGGGTACTTCTGGAGTCTCCCCAGGGGAGTCAGTCCTCGTCTCGAGTGGGGGCATGCACGTGCGCTTTCCTCCCGAGCCGTAGTAGCAGTGTCACGCTTCCCTTCACGTGGAACAAGGGATCTGTGGCATTCCCTCGAGGATTTCCCGTGAGGCTTTCCCACGAGGCTTTCCCACAGGGCTGTCCCACGTGCCACCGCGGTGTGAGTCGATCCTCGGCTTGAAAGTCGAGGCAGTGCAGGGAAAACAGGTTTCCCTGGAATGGACTGAGACATCTGGGGGACTCAGGGAATGGGGCCTGATCCTGGAGTTCTTCTCGCCTTTCCTGTGGTGAGCGCCTCCTCTTGAGATGCGACGGGAACGCTAGGAATTCTTTCCCGACCACGCAGGGAAAGGATCCCTCCTCTCGAGCTAGCAGGTGGAAACGGGGCCACTCTGGATATGGGTGGGACTCTCGGATTCCTCTTGAGTGGAGACGGGTATGTCGGGGAACTTCTTGAGTTGCAGCAAGTGTGTGAAGGACCCTTTGGAAGTTCCAGAGTTAAAGTGTGATTACCCCCTAGTTGCCTTAGCGGAAATGGGCCTCATCTCGCCTGGAGGGGAGAACCTCCTGGATTTTCTCGAGTTGCGGCAGGTGCTCTCGACTTAAGATGAAGGCCTCAGGGACCCGCTCTGGTGGCCTCATGAAAGGCCAGTCCCCATGCGAGTTGCCCTGGGGCCTCTCGGGATTCCTCTTCCGTAGATGCCGGGGCCTAAGACCTTGTGTGGAGTCGGTGCCGGAACCTGAGGATTCCTCTCCAGTGCTGACATGGATCTTGGGGTATTTCTGGAGTCTCCCCAGGGGAGTCAGTCCTCGTCTCGAGTGGGGGCATGCACGTGCGGTTTCCTCCCGAGCTCTAGCAGCAGTGTCACGCTTCCCTTCGCGTGGATCAAGGGATCTGTGGCTTTCCCTGGAGGCTTTCCCATGAGGCTTTCCCACAGGGCAGTCCCACGTGCCACTGTGGTGTGAGTCGATCCTCGGCTTGAAGGTCGAGGCAGTGCAGGGAATACAGGTTTCCCTGGAATGGACTGAGACATCTGGGGGACTCTGGGAATGGTGGCACGACCCTGGAGTTCCTCTTGCTTTTCCTGTGGAGAGGGCCTCCTCTTGAGATGCGTTGGGAACGCCGGGAATTCTTTCCCGACCACCAGGGAAAGGATCAATCCTCTCGAGCTATGAGGCGGAAACAGGGCTCCTCTGGATGTGGGCGGGACTCTACTTCTTCCTCTCGAGTGGAGACGGGTATGTCGGGGAACTTCTTGAGTTGCAGCAAGGGTATGAAGGACCCTTTGGAAGTTCCAGAGGTTAGGTGTGATTAGCCTCGAAAAGCCTCAGCGGAAATGGGCCTCATCTCGCCTGGAGGGGAGAACCTCCTGGATTTTCTCGAGTTGCGGCAGGTGCTCTCGACTTACGACGGGGACCTCAGGGATCCGCTCTGGTGGCCTCAGGAAAGGCCAGTCCCCATGCGAGTTGCTCGTGGGCCTCTCGGGATTCCTCTCCCGTCGATGCTGGGGCCTAAGACCTTGTGTGGACTCAGTGCCGGAACCTGAGGATTCCTCTCCAGTGCAGACATGGATCTCAGGGTACTTCTGGAGTCTCCCCAGGGCAGTCAGTCCTCTATTTGAGTGGGGGCATGCACGTGCGCTTTCCTCCAGAGCTGTAGCAGCAGTGTCATGCTTCCCTTCCCGTGGATCAACGGATCTGTGGCTTTCCCTCGAGGCTTTCCCACGAGGCTTTCCCACAGGGCTGTCCCACGTGCCACCGTGGTGTGAGTGGATCCTCAGCTTGAAAGTCGAGGCAGTGCAGGAAAAACAGGATTCCCTGGAAAGGACTGAGACATCTGGGGGACTCTGGGAATGGTGACAGGACCCTGGAGTTCCTCTCGCCTTTCCTGTGGAGAGCGCCTCCTCTTGAGATGCGACGGGCGCGCCGGGAATTCTTTCCCGACCACGCAGGGAAAGGATCCCTCCTCTAGAGCTAGGATTAGGAAACGGGGCTCCTCTGGATGTGGGCGGGACTCTCCTGCTTCCTCTCGAGTAGAGACGGGTATGTCGGGGAACTTCTTGAGTTGCAGCAAGGGTGTGAAGGACCCTTTGTTAGTTCCAGAGGTTAGGGGTAATTAGCCTCGAGACGCCTCAGCGGAAATGGGCCTCATCTATCCTGGAGGGGAGAACCTCCTGAATTTTCTCGAGTTGTGGCCGGTGCTCTCGACTTACCACGGGGACGTCAGGGACCCGAAGGGGGGCCTCAGGAAAGGCCAGTCCCCATGCGAGTTGCTCGGGGGCCTCTCAGGATTCCTCTCCCGTTGATGCCGGGGCCTAAGACCTTGTGTGGAGTCGGTGCCGGAACCTGAGGATTCCTCTCCAGTGCTGACATGGATCTTGAGGTACTTCTGGAGTCTTCCCAGGGGAGTCAGTCCTCGTCTCGAGTGGGGGCATGCACGGGCGCTTTCCTCTCCAACTGTAGCAGCAGTGTCACACTTCCCTTCGCGTGGATCAAGGGATCTGTGGCTTTCCCTCGAGGCTTTCCCACGAGGCTTTCCCACGAGGCTTTCCCACAGGGTTGTCCCACGTGCCACCGTGGTGCGAGTCGATCCTCGGCTTGAAAGTCGAGGCAGTGCAGGGAAAACAGGTTGCCCTGGAATGGAGTGAGACATCTGGGGCACCCTGGCAATGGTGGCACGACCCTGGAGTTCCTCTCGCCTTTCTTGTGGAGAGCGCCTCCTCTTGAGATGCGACGGGAACGCCGGGAATTCTTTCCCGACCACGCAGGGAAAGGATCCCACCTCTCGAGCTAGGAGGCGGAAACGGGGCTCCTCTGGATGTGGGCGGGACTCTCGTGCTTCCACTCGAGTGTAGACGGGAATGTTGGGGAACTTCTTGAGTTGCAGCAAGGGAGTGAAGGACCCTTTTGAAGTTCGAGAGGTTAGGTGTAATAAGCCGTGAGACGCCTCAGCGGAAATTGGCCTCATCTCGCCTGGAGGGGAGAACCTCCTGGATTTTCTCGAGTTGCAGCAGGTGCTCTCGACTTACGACGGGGAGCTCAGAGACTCGCTCTGGTGGCCTCAGGAAAGGCCAGTCCCCAGGCGAGTTGCTCGGGGCCTCTCGGGATTCCTCTCCCGTCGATGCCGGGGCCTAAGACCTTGTGTGGATTCGAGGCCGGGAACTTAGGATTCCTCTCCAGTGCTGACATAGATCTTGGGGTTCTTCTGGAGTCTCCCCAGGGGAGTCAGTCCTCTTCTAGAGTGGGGGCATGCACCTGCGCTATCCTCCCGAGCTGTAGCAGCAGTGTCACGCTTTCCTTCGCGTGGATCAAGGGATCTGTGGCTTTCCCTCGAGGCTTTCCCACGTGGCTTACCCACAGGGCTGTCCCACGTGCCACCGTGGTGTGAGTCGATCCTCGGCTAGGAAGTCGAGGCAGTGCAGGGAAAACATGATTTCCTGGAATGGACTGAGACATCTTTGGGCTCTGGGAATGGTGACACGACCCTGGAGTTCCTCTCGCCTTTCCTGTGGAGAGCGCCTCCTCTTGAGATGCGACGGGAACGCCGGGAATTCTTTCCGGACCACGCAGGGAAAGGATCCCTCCTCTCGAGGTAGGAGGCAGAAACGGGGCTCCTCTGGATGTGGGTGGGACTCTCGTACTTCCTCTCGAGTGGAGACGGGAATTTCGGGGAACTTCTTGAGTTGCAGCAAGGTTGTGAAGGACCCTATTGAAGTTCCAGAGGTTAGGTGTGGTTAGCCTCGAAACGCCTCAGCGGAAATGGGCCTCATCTCTCCTGGAGGGGAGAACCTACTGGATTTTCTCGAGGTGCGGCAGGTGCTCTCGACTTATGACGGGGACCTCAGGGGCCCGATCTGGTGGCCTCAGGAAAGGCCAGTCCCCATGCGAGTTGCTCGGGGGCCTCTCAGATTCCCCTCCGGGCGATGCAAGGGCCTAAGACCTTGTGTGGAGTCGGTGCCGCAACCTGAGGATTCCTCTCCAGTGCTGACATGGATCTTGGGGTACTTCTGGAGTCTCCCCAGGGGAGTCAGTCCTCGTTTCGAATGGGGGCATGCAAGTGCGCTTCCCTCCCGAGCTGTAGGAGCAGTGTCACGCTTCCTTTCGCGTGGATCAAGGGATCTGTGGTTTGCCTCGAGGCTTTCCCACGAGGCTTTTCACGAGGCTGTCCCACAGGGCTGTCCCACGTGCCACCGTGGTGTGAGTGGATCCTCGGCTTGAAAGTCGAGGCAGTGCAGGGAAAAAAGGTTTCCCTGGAATGGACTGAGACATCTCGGGGACTCTGGGAATGGTGGCACGACCCTGGAGTTCCTCTCGCCTTTCCTGTGGAGAGGGCCTCCTGTTGAGATGCGACGGGAACGCCGGGAATTCTTTCCCGAACATGCAGGGAAAGGATCCCTCGTCTCGAGCTAGGAGGCGGAAACGCGGGCTCCTCGCTATTGGAAAGTTCCAGAGGTTAGGAGTGGTTAGCCTTGAAACGCCTCAGCGGAAATGGGCCTCATCTCTCCTGGAGGGGAGAACCTCCTGGATTTTCTCGAGGTGCGGCAGGTGCTCTCGACTTATGACGGGGACCTCAGGGGCCCGCTCTGGTGGCCTCAGGAAAGGCCAGTCCCCTTGCGAGTTGCTCGGGGGCCTCTCAGATTCCCCTCCGGGCGATGCAAGGGCCTAAGACCTTGTGTGGAGTCGGTGCCGCAACCTGAGGATTCCACTCCAGGGATGACATGGATCTTGGGGTACATCTGGGGTCTCCCAGGGGAGTCAGTCCTCGTCTCGAGTGGGGGCATGCACGTGCGCTTTCCTCCAGAGCTGTAGCTGCAGTGTCACGCTTCCCTTCGCGTGGGTCAAGGGATCTGTGGCTTTCCCTCGAGGCTTTCCCACGAGGCTTTCCCCACGATGCTTTCCCACGAGGCTTTCCCACAGGGCTGTCCCACGTGCCATCGTGGTGTGAGTCGATACTCGGCTTGAAAGTCGAGGCAGTGCAGGGAAAACAGGTTTCCCTGGAATGGACTGAGACATATGGCGGACCCTGGCAAAGGTGGCACGACCCTGGATTTCCTCTCGCCTTTCCTGTGGAGAGCGCCTCCTCTTGAGATGCGACGGGAACGCCGGGAATTCTTTCCCGATCACGCAGGGAAAGGATCCATCCTCTCGAGCTAGGAGGCGGAAACGGGGCTCCTCTGGATGTGGGCGGGACTCTCGTGCTTCCTCTCCAGTGGAGACGGGTATGTCGGGGAACTTCTTGAGTTGCAACAAGGGTGTGAAAAACCCTTTGGAAGTTCCAGAGGTTAGGTGTGATTAGCCTCGAGACGCCTCAGCGGAAATGGGCCTCATATCGCCTGGAGGGGAGAACCTCCAGGATTTTCTCGAGTTTCGGCAGGAGCTCTCGACTGCGACGGGGACCTCAGGGACCCGCTCTGGTGGCCTCAGGAAAGGCCTGTCCCCATGGAGTTGCTCGGGGGCCTCTCGGGATTCCTCTCCCGTCGATGCCGGAGCCTAAGACCTTGTGTGGAGTCGGTGCCGAAACCTGAGGATTCCTGTCCAGTGCTGATATGGATCTTGGGGTACTCTGGAGTCTCCCCAGGGGAGTCAGTCCTCGTCTCGAGTGGGGGCATGCACGTGCGGTTTCCTCTCGAGCTGTAGCAGCAGTGTCACGCTTCCCTTCGCGTGGATCAAGGGATCTGTGGCTTTCCCTCGAGGCTTTCTCACGAGGCTTTCCCACGAGGCTTTCACACAGGGCTGTCCCACATGCCCGTGGTGTGAGTCTATCCTCGGCTTGAAAGTCGAGGCAGTGCAGGGAAAACAGGTTTCCCTGGAATGGACTGAGGTATATGGGGGCTCTGGCAATGGTGGCACGACCCTGGAGTTCCTCTCGCCTTTCCTGTGGAGAGCGCCTCCTCTTGAGATGCGACGGGAAAGACGGGAATTCTTTCAGGACCACACAGGGAAAGGATCACTGCTCTCGAACTTGGAGGGCAAAAACAGGGGCTCCTCTAGATGTGGGCGGGACACTCGTGCTTCCTCTCCGAGTGGAGACGGGTATGTCGGGGAACTTCTTGAGTTGCAACAAGGGTGTGAAGGTGCCTTTGTAAGTTCCAGAGGTTAGGTGTGATTAGCCTCGAGACGCCTTCAGCGGAAATGGGCCTAATCTCGCCTGTAGGGGAGAACCTCCTGGATTTTCTCGAGTTGCGGCAGGTTGCTCTTGACTTACGACGGGGACCTCAGGGACCCGCTCTGGTGACCTCAGGAAAGGCCAGTCCCCATGCGCGTTGCTCGGTGGTCTCTCGGGATTCCTCTCCCGTCGATGCCGGGGCCTAAGACCTTGTGTGGAGTCGGTGCCGGAAACTGAGGATTCCTCTCCAGTGGCTGACATGGATCTTGGGGTATTTCTGGAGTTTCCTCAGTGGAGTCAGTCATCGTCTCGAGAGGGGGCATGCACGTGCGCTTTCCTCCCGAGCTGTAGCAGCAGTGTCATGCTTCTCTTCGCGTGCATCAAGGAATCAGGGGCTTTCCCTCGAGGCTTTCCCACGAGGCTTTCCCACGAGGCTTTCCCACCAGGGATGACCCACGTGCCACCCGTGGTGTGAGTCGGTCCTCGGCTTGAAAGTCGAGGCAGTGCAGGGAAAACAGGTTTCCCTGGAATGGGACTGAGGTATCTGGGGACTCTGGGAATGGTGGCACGACCCTGGAGTTCCTCTCGCCTTTCCTGTGGAGAGTGCCTCCTCTTGAGATGCGACGGGAACGACGGGAGTTCTTTCCCGACCACGCAGGGAAAGGATCCCTCCTATCCTGCTAGGAGGCGGAAACGGGGCTCCTCTGGATGTGGGCGGCGACTCTTATGCTTCCTCTCAAGCTGAGAAGGGTATGTTGGGCCAACATCTTGAGTTGCAGCAAGGGTGTTAAGGACCCTTTGGATGTTCCAGAAGTTAGGTCTGATTAGCCTCGAGACGCCTCAGCACGAATGGGCCTCATCTCGCCTGGAGGGAGAACCTCCTGAATTTTTCTCGAGTTGCAGCAGGTGCTCTCGACTTACGACGGGGACCTCAGGACCCGCTCTGGTGGCCTCAGGAAAGGCCAGGCCCCATGCGAGTTGTTCGGGGGGCCTCTCGGAATTCCTTCCCTCGATGCCAGGGCCTAAGACCTTGTGTTGAGTCGGTGCCAGAACCTGAGGTTTCCTCTCCAGTGCTGACATGGATCTTGGGGTACTTCTGGAGTCTCCTCAGCGGAGTCAGTCTTTGTCTCGAGTGGGGGCATGCACGTGCGCTTTCCTCCCGAGCTGTAGCAGAAGTGTCACGCTACCCTTCGCGTGGATCAAGGGATCAGGGCTTTCCCTCGAGGCTTTCCCACAAGGCTTTCCCACGAGGCTTTCCCACCGGGGTGTCCCACGTGCCAGCGTGGTGTGAGTCGATTTCCGGCTTTGAAAGTCGAGGCAGTGCAGGAAAACAGGTTTCCCTGGAATGGACTGAGACATCTG
>NW_017192579.1:0-10210 GCF_001704415.2 Capra hircus
CCATCTACGTTGGGCCACCGCGACGCTTGAATATCTAAGGGTGCCTGCCTTAAGCTCCTTTCGTGCGGGTCTTAACAGCCGGGGCAAGTAAGTAGACCTGGCGAGCCTCCGCGCCCCAGATGGAGATTCAGCCTGAAGTTAAAGTAAAGAGCAGAGAGAGGGAAGGGGAGAGAGAAGAGAGAGAGAGAGACATGGGGGAGCCAGAGTCCCAAGAAACCAGGCCGAGAGACTAGTTCGAGAAACTGGCCCCCATCCTTTATTGTTCAGAAGGCCTTTTATACTTTTGATAAAACACGGAGATCATTGGGTAACACAAAATTAATGTAGCGTTCGCAACCCAGATTCTTTCCGTATATCATTTTGTATACAAAAGGTCTCAGGTGATTTACATTATCTTTTGCCAAGAGGCTTGTTAACACTTTTGGCCTCTCTTCCTTAATGAATGTTAATTTTGTTTCCCCTGAAGTGTTTTTTTTTTTAAATCTGCATCTCCTTAAAGCATTAAAGTTACATCTCTATAGAACAAAGGTGCAGTGGGATATAACAAAGAAGGTACTTAACTCAAAGATCTAATGTTGCTAATACCAGGTCTACTACTTGTTTTTTCTATATACCAAACTATATCTAAAAATAAAGGATATGAAAATTTGGCAGCAAGCATTGACCCAAAAAATGAAACCATTAATCAGTCCTATTCTAAAGATTTTGACTCCTCGGAAGCTCCTACATTCCTAGGATGTTTTAAGCTTTCTGTGCCTCCTGCGGTCAGGAGGCCTCAAACAATCACATGCGCAGCTGCACGAGTCGTGCAGGCAGGCTAGAAAGCCATCGGAGGGGTTTTTGGATTGAAACACTCTTTCAAATGCAGAAGACTAAAGCCCTGAATTGACTTTTTCCAGAAAATGTCAGAAGAGTGGAAAAGCAGAGCACAAAAGCCGGCAGATTTTGTTGGGGTACGTGCTTAGGAATTTGCAGAGGGGTCCCTGAAGTCTGAGCACGCCTTGTGTATGTCATCTTCCTTCCTCATGACCTTGTACGGCGGGATTCCTCACACTGGCTCCCAGCAGGTGCCGGAACCTGAGGATTCCTCTCCAGTGCTGACATGGATCTTGGGGTACGTCTGGAGTCTCCCCAGGGGAGTCAGTCCCTCGTCTCGAGTGGGGCATGTACATGCGCTTTCCTCCCCAGCTGTAGCAGCAGTGTCACGCTTCCCTTCGCGTGGAACAAGGGTTGGGGCATTCCCTCGAGGCTTTCCCAAAAGGCTTTCCCCCCTGAGGCTTTCCCACAGGGCTGTCCCACGTGCCACCGTGTTTGTGAGTCGATCCTCGGCTTGAAAGTCGAGGCAGTGCAGGGAAAACTGGTTTCCCTGGAATGGACTGAGACATCTGGGGGACTCTGGGAATGGTGGCACGGCCCTGGAGTTCCTCTCGCCTTTCCTGTGGAGAGCGCCTCCTCTTGAGATGCGACGGGAACGCCGGGAATTCTTTCCCGACCACGCAGGTAAAGGATCCCTCCTCTCGAGCTAGGAGCCCGAAACGGGGCTCCTCTGGATGTGGGCGGGACTCTCGTGCTTCCTCTTGAGTGGAGACGGGTATGTCGCGGAACTTCTTGACTTTCAGCAAGGGTGTGAAGGTTCCTTGGAAGTTCCAGAGTTTAGGTGTGAATAGCCTCTAGTCGCCTCAGCGGAAATGGGCTCATCTCGCTTGGAACGGAGAACCTCCTGGATTTTCTCGAGTTGCGGCTGGTGCTCTCGACTTACGACGGGGACCTCTGGGAACCGCTGTGGTGGCCTCAGGAAAGGGCAGTCCCCATGCGAGTTGCTCGGGGCCTCTCGGGATTCGTCTCCCGTCGATGTCAGGGCCTCAGACCTTGTGTGGAGTCGGTGCCGGTATCTGAGGATTCCTCTCCAGTGCTGACATGGATCTTGGGGTACTTCTGGAGTCTCCCCAGGGGAGTCAGTCCTGGTCTCGAGTGGGGGCATGCACGTGGGGTTTCCTCCCGAGCTGTAGCAGCAGTGTCACGCTTCCCTTCGCCTGGATCATGGATCTGTGGCTTTCCCTCGAGGTTTTCTCAGGATACTTTCCCACGAGGCTTTCCCACAGGGCTGTCCCACATGCCACCGTGGTGTGAGTCGATCCTCAGCTTGAAAGTCGAGGCAGTGCAGGGAAAACAGGTTTCTGTGGAATGGAATGAGACATCTGGAGGAGTGTGGGAACGGTGGCACGAACCTGGAGTTCCTCTCCGTTTCAAGTTGAGAGCGCCTCCTCTTGAGATGCGACAGGAACTCGGGAATACTTTCCCGACCACGCAGGGAAAGGATCCCTGCCTCTAGAGCTAATGAGGAAGAAACGGGGCTCCTCTGTATGTGGGCGGGACTCTCGTCCTTCTTCTCGAGTGGAGTCGGGTATGACGGGGAACTTCTTGAGTTGCAGCAAGGGTGTGAAGGACCCTTGGGAAGTTCCAGAGGTTAGGTGTGATTAGCGTCGGAGACGCCTCAGGGAAATGGGCCTCATCTCGCCTGGAGGGGAGAACCTCCTGGATTTTCTCGAGTTGCGTCAGGTGCTCTCGACTTACGATGGGGACCTCAGAGACCCGCTCTGGTGGCCTCAGGAAAGACCAGTCCCCCATGCGAGTTACTCAGGGCCCTCCTCGGGGTTCCTCTCCCGTCGATGCCTAGGGCCTAAGACCTTGTGTGGAGTCGGTGCCAGAACCTGAGGATTCCTTTGTAGTGCTGACAAGGATCTTGGGGTACTTCTCCAGTCTCCCCACGGGAGTCAGTCCTCATCTCGATTTGGGCCTGCACGTGCGCTTTCCTCCCGAGCTGTAGCAGCAGTGTCACGCTTCCCTTCGCGTGGATCAAGGTATCTGCGGCTTTCCCTCGAGGCTTTCCCACGAGTCTTTTCCACGAGGCTTTCCACGAGACTTTCCCAAAAGGCTGTCCCAAGTGCCACCGTGTTGTGTGTCGATCCTAGGCTAGAAAGTTGAGGCAGTGCAGGAGAAACAGGATTCCATGGAATGGACTGAGACATCTGGGGGCTCTGGGAATGGGTGCACGAATCTGGAGTTCCTCTCGCCTTTCCTGTGGAGAGCGCCTCCTCTTGAGATGAGATGGGAACTCCGGGAATAACTTGACCGACCACTCAGTGAAAGGATCCCTCCTCTCGTGCTAGGAGGCAGTAACGGGGCTCCTCTGGATGTGGGCGGGACTCTCGGCTTCCTCTCGAGTGGAGACGGGTGTGTGGGGGAGCTTCTTGAGTTGCAGCAAGGGCGTGAAGGACCCTTTGTAAGTTCCATAGGTTAGGTGTGATTAGCCTGGAGACGCCTCAGCGGAAATGGGCCTCATCTCGTCTGGAGGGTAGAACCTCCTGGATTTTCTCGAGTTGCGGCAGGTGCCCTCGACTTACGACGGGGACCTCAGGGACCCGCTCTGGTGCCCTCAGGAAAGGCCAGGCCCCATGCGAGTTGCTCTGGGGCCTCGCGGGATTCCTCTCCCGTAGATGCCAGGGCCTAAGACCTTGTGTGGAGTCGGTGCCGGAAGCTGAGGATTCCTCTCCAGTGCTGACATGGATCTTGGGGTACTTCTCGAGTCTCCCCAGGGGTGTCAGTCTTCGTCTCGAGTGGGGGCCATGCACGTGCGCTTTCCTCCCGAGCTGTAGCAGCAGTGTCCCGCTTCCCTTCGCGTGGATCAAGGGATCTGTGGCTTTCCCTCGAGGCTTTCCCACGAGGCTTTCCCACAGGGCTGTCCCACGTGCCACTGTGGTGTGAGTCGATCATCGGCTAGAAAGTCGAGGGCAGTGCAGGGAAACAGGTTTCCCTGGAATGGACTGAGACATCTGGGGGACTCTGCGAATGGTGGCACGACACTGGAGTTCCTCTCGCCTTTCCTGTGGAGAGCGCCTCCTCTTGAATTGCGACGGGAACTCGGTGAATTCTTTCCAGACAACGCACGGAAAGGATCCCACCTCTGGAGCTAAGAGGCAGAAATGGGGCTCCTCTGGATGTGGGTGGGACTCTCGTGCTCCTCTCGAGTGCAGACGGGTATGTCGGAGAACTTCTTGAGTTGCAGCAAGGGTGTGAAGGACCCTTTGGAAGTTCCAGAGGTTAGGTGTGATTAGCCTCAAGACGCCTCAGCGGAAATGGGCCTCATCTTGCCCGGAGGGGAGAACCTCCTGGATTTTCTCGAGTTGCGGCAGGTGCTCTCGACTTATGACGGGGACCTCAGGGACCCGCTCTGGTGGACTCAGTAAAGGCCAGTCCACATGCGCGTTGCTCAGGGGCCTCTCGGGATTCCTCTCCCGTCGATGCTGGGGCATACGACCTTGTGTGAATTCGGTGCCGGAACTTGAGGATTCCTCTCCAGTGCTGACATGGATTTTGGGGTACTTCTGGAGTCTCCCCAGGGGAGTCAGTCCTCGTCTGGAGTGGGCGCATGCACATGCGCTTACCTCCCGAGCTGTAGCTGCAGTATCTCGCTTCTCTTCTTGTGGAGTAAGGGATCTGTGGCTTTCCCTCGAGTCTTTCCCACGAGGCTTTCCCACGAGGCTTTCCCAAAGGGCTGTCCCACATGCCACCGTTGTTTGAATGGATACTCGGCTTGAGAGCCAAGGCAATGCAGGTAAAACAGGTTTCCGTGAAATGGACTGAGACATGTGGGGGACTCTGGGAATGGTGGCACCACCCTGGAGTTCCTCTCGCCTTTCCTGTGGAGAGCGACTCCTCTTGAGACGCTATGGGAACGCCGGGAATTCTTTCCCGACAACGCAGGGAAAGGATCCCTCCTCTCGAGCTGGGAGAAGGAAACGGGGCTCCTCTGGATGTGGGCAGGCCTCTCGTGCTTCCTCTCGAGTGGAGACAGGTATGTCAGGGAACTTCTTGAGTTGCAGCAAGGACGTGAAGGACCCTTTGGAAGTTTCAGAGGTTAGGTCTGATTAGCCTCGAGACGTCTCAGCGGAAATGGGCCTCATCTCGCCTGGAGGGGAGAACCTTCTGGATTTTCTCGAGTTGCGGCAGGTGCTCTCGACTTACGACGGGGACCTCAGGGACCCGCTCTTGTGGCCTCAGGAAAGGCCAGTCCCCATGCGTGTTGCTCGTGGGCCTCTCCGGATTCCTCTCCGTCGATGCCCGGGCCTAAGACCTTGTGTGGAGTCAGTGCTGGAACCTGAGGATTCCTCTCCAGTGCTGACATGGATCTTGGGGTACTAATGGAGTCTCCCTAGTGGAGGCCAGTCCTCGTCTCGAGTGGGGGCATGCACGTGCGATTTCCTCCCGAGCTGAAGCAGCAGTGTCACGCTTCCCTTCGCGTGGATCAAGGGATCTGTGTCTTTCCCTCGAGGCTTTCCCGCGAGGCTTTCCCACGATGCCTTCCCACAGGGCTGTGCCACGTGCCACCGTGGTGTGAGTCGATCCTCGGCTTGAAAGTCGAGGCAGTGCAGGGAAAACAGGTTTCCCTGGAATGGAATGAGACATCCGGGGGACTCTGGGAATGGTGGCACGACCCTGCAGTTCCTCTCCCCTTTCCTTTGGAGAGCGCCTCCTCTTGAGATGCGATGAGAATGCCGGGAATTCTTTCCCGACCAAGTAGGGAAAGGATCCCTCATCTCGAGCTACGAGCCGGAAACGGAGCTCCTCTGGATGTGGCCGGGACCCTTGTGCTTCCTCTTGAGTGGAGACGGGTATGTCGGGGAACTTCTTGAGTTGCAGCATGACTGTGAAAGACTCTTTAGAAGTTCCAGAGTTCACGTGTGATTAGCCTCGAGACACATCAGTGGAAACGGGCCTCATCTCACCTGCAGGGGAGAACCTCCTGGATTTTACCGAGTTGCGGCAGGTGCTCTCGACCTACGACGGGGACCTCATGGACCCGCTCTGGTTACCTCAGGAAAGGCCAGTCCCCATGTGAGTTGCTAGAGGTCCTGTCGCTATTCCTCTCCCGTCGATGCCAGGGCCTAAGACCTTGTGTGGAGTCGGGGCCGGAACCTGAGGATTCCTCTCCAGGGCTGACATGCATCTTGGGGTATTTCTGGAGTCTCCCCAGGGGAGTCAGTTCTCGTCTCGAGTAGGGGCATGCACGTGCGCTTTCCTCCCGTGCTGTAGCAGCAGTGTCACTCTTCCCGTCGCGAGGATTAAGGGATCTGTGGCTTTCCCTCGAGGCTTTCCCACGAGGCTTTCCCACAGGGTTGTCACACGTGCCACCAGGTGTGAGTCGATCCTCAGCGTGAAAGTCGAAGCAGTGCAGGGAAAACAGGATCCTCTGGAATGGACTGAGACATCTGGGGGACTCTTGGAATGGTGGCACGACCCATGAGTTCCTCTCGCCTTTCCTGTGCAGCGCGCCTCCTCTTGAGATGCGTCGAAATGTCGGGAATTCTTTCCCGAGGAAGCAGGGAAGGATCCCTCATCTCGAGCTTGGAGGAGGAAACGGAGCTCCTCTGGCGGTTGCCGGACCCTCGTGATTCCTCTGGAGTGGAGACGGGTATGTCGGGGAACTTCTTGAGTTTTAGCAAGGGTGTTTAGGACACTTTGGAAGTTCCAGAGTTTAGTTGTGATTACTCTCGAGACGCTGCAGAGAAATGGGCCTCATCTCGACTGGAGCAGAGAACCTCCTGGATTTTCTCGAGTTGCGGCAGGTACTCTCCACATACGACCGTGACCTCAGGGACAGTGTAGCAGATGTGTCAGCTTCCCGTCGGCGGGGATCAAGGGATCTGTGGCTTTCCCTCGAGGCTTTCTCACAGGGCTGTCCACATGCCACCATGGTGTGAGTGGATCCTCGCGTGAAAGTCGAGGCAGTGCTGGGAAACGGGTTCCTCTGAAATGGACTGAGACATCTGGGGGACTCTTGAAATGGTGGCACGACCCTGGAGTTCCTCTTGCCTTTCCTTTTGAGAACCCTTGCTCTTGAGATGCCATGGGAACGCCGAAAAATCTTTCCTGACTAAGCAGGATAGGATCCTTCATCTCGGAAACGGGGTTCCTCTGAATGTGGGCGGGACCCTCGTGCTTCCTCTCGTGTGGAGACGGGTATGTCGGGGAACTTCTTGAGTTGCAGCAAGGACCCTTTTTAATTTCCAGAGGTTAGGTGTGATGAGCCTCCAGACACCTCAGAGGAAATGGGCCTCATCCCGCTGGAGGGGAGAACCTCCTGGATTTTACCCAGTTGCGGCAGGTGCTCTCGAGTTACGACGGGTCCTCAGGGACCCGCTCTGGTGGCCTCAGGAAAGGCCAGTCCCATGCGAGTTACAAGGGGCCTTTAGGGATTCCTCTCCCATCGATGCCGGTGCCTAAGACCTTGTGTGGAGTCGGGGCCAGACCCTGAGGATGCCTCTCCAGTGCTGACATGAATCTTTCCGTACTTCTGGAGTCTCACCAGGGGAGTCAGTCCTCATCTCGTGTGGGGGCATGCACCTGCCATTTCCTCACGACCTGCAGCAGCAGTGTCACGCTTGCCGACGTGTGGATCAAGGGATCTGTCGCTTTCCATTGAGGCTTTCCCACGAGGCTTTCCAACAGGGCTGTCCCACGTGCCACGGTGGTGTGAGTCGATCCTCGGCGTGAACGTCGAGGCAGTGCAGGGAAAACAGTTTCTTCTGGAATGGACTTAGACATCTGGGGGACTCTTGGAATGCTGGCAAGGCCCTGGAGTTCCTCTCGTCTTTCCTGTGGAGAGCGCCTCCTCTTGAGATGCGACGGGAAGGCCGGGAATTCTTTCCCGACGACGAAGGGAAAGGATCCCTCTTCTCGAGCTATGAGGCGGAAACGGGGCTCCGCTGGATATGGGCGGGAACCTCGTCCTTCCTCTCGAGTGGATATGGGTATGTCGGAGACTTCTTGACTTGCAGCAAGGGTGTGAAGGACCCTTTGGAAGTTCAGAGGTTAGGTGTGATTAGCCTCGAGACGCCTCAGCGGAAATGGGCCTCATCTCGCCTGGAGGGAGAACCTCCTGGATTTTCTCGAGTTGCGGCAGGTGCTCTCGAGTTACGACGGAGACCTCAGGGACCCGCTCTGGTGACCTCAGGAAAGGCCAGTCCCATGCGAGGTGCTAGGGGCCTCTCAGGATTCCTCTCCGGTCGATGCCGGGGCCTAAGACCTTGTGTGGAGTCGGGACCGGAACCTGAGGATTCCTCTCCAGTGCTGACATGGATCTTGGCGTACTTCTGGAGTCTCCCAAGCTTGCGTCAGTCCTCGGCTCGAGTGTGGTCATGCACCTGCGCTTTTCCTCCGAGTGGTAGCAGCAGTGTCACGCTTCCCTTCTCGTGGATCAAGGAATCTGTGGCTTTCCTGGAGTCTTTCCCATGAGGTTTCCACAAGCCTACTTCCACTATGGGTGTGAGTCGATCTCGTTGAAAGTCGAACCAGTGCAGGGAAAACAGGAACTCCTCCCCACAGTAGGGATACACTGTCCCCTTGGGCGGGTATCTCCAGGGCACTCGCGCTGGGGGTTGCCCGCGGAGGTGCGGGCCTCAGGCTCCACGTGAGAAAAGCCCCAAATGGCATTAGCTGCCAGTCCAGACGCTGGCCCTCAGGTCTCTGGCCGGAGCCTTGGGCTCCAGGCAACTCAAAGCCCTCGGGGTGGCTCTGGGACTGCTGTAGGGAAAGGATGCCAAGAGCCCACGGAGGAGTTGGGGAGGGGGCATGGGGAAACGGAGGCGAGGACAGCGAGGGATCTAGGTGGAGGCGCTGGAGAGAGCGTCTGGTGTCCTGGAATGCCTCGGAGGAGCCAGCGGGGGACAGTCGAGGACCAGGGACCTGTGGAATGTGAAAAGGCGGGAAATCTCAGAGCAAGGCAGGCTGGGAAAGGGGGCGTTGGTGGCCAATTCAAAGGGACCTAGGGCGTTTCCTGGGCAGGTGAGTTCCCTTGGCACTGCTGAGGGCCCCTGATTGATCCACTCGGGTTGAACCCACCCCCGCTGCGAGGGAGGGCCACAAACCAAAGCCCCGAACTGCCCGCCACCCCAACGGGGATCTTGGCGGTCCAGGGCACAGCCGTGCCCGGGAAAAGCCCACTCGCTCCACGGGACTCCGTCCAGGGTCTCTGCTTGGAAAGAGGCCAGGGGCGGCCCCCTCCATCTACCCACCCAAACCCTATTGACGTCAATGGTGGCGGAGACGCCTCCCGTTCTCCAGAGTCCTGAGCTGCTGGGTCCCGCCACGCCAGCAGTCTGCAGCGTGCCCGTGTGCCTCTCCACCATGGCTTCGTCCGGCTCCTCCAGCACCTCAAGCAGTACGTTTGCCCTCGGTCCCTGTGGTCGGATCACATCTCAGGGGATTTGCGGTGGCCTGGGCAAGGGCTCTCGGGCCAATGTGTTGACCCCCCTCCCACCCGAGAACGGCTGGGACCCATCGCCAGGCCCGGGGTTCCGAGGCGTCAGGTGTGCCAAATTCGGAGGGCGTGGCATCGTTCGTTCATCTTGCTCCTTTGGCACACACATGGCTTCTCCGTTCTCTTTTCTGGGAAGACAGTGTTGTTTCAGGGGGCGTGCTGCGGGGGGCGGGGCCGGGGTTGGGGGGTGGTGGGAGCGGGTGCTTTGCTGGGATGAGGCCTTTATCCTCACATCTTCATGTGGGAATGGGAGTCGGGAGCTCTGTGGCCTTGCTGCCTTCAGTGGCTTCCTCTGCACAGGGGGCCTAGTGGCTTCTGCCTTTTGTCAGGCGTTACGGGGTTTGGGCGTCGCTTTGGTGGCCTTGGCCTTTGCCTTGGCCTGGGCCTTGCCTTGCCTTGGCGTTGCCGTTGCCCTTGCCTTGGTCTTGGGCTTGGCCTTGCCTTGCCTTGAACTTGAACTTGACTTTGACCTTGACTTGACCTTGAACTTGCTTGACCTTGAACTTGACCTTGACCTTGACCTTGACCTTGACTTGACCCTGAACTTGACCTTGACCTTGAAGTTGACTTGAACTTGAACTTAAACTTCACCTTGATCTTGAGCTTGAACTTGATTGAACTTGACCTTGAACCTTGACTTTGAACTTGAACTTGAACTTGAACTTTGACCTTGAATTGAACTTGACCTTGACTTGACCACAACGGGAGACCCCGAGATTTGCTCATAGCACCGGAGGTCCAGAAGCAGGGCCCTGTATCTCCCCTTCCTTTGTGATCATTGCAAAGACATTCCTGCTGATAGCGGGAGTGCCCCTGAAGAAGCAAGCAGTGGGAGTGTGTTTGACACGACTGTGTGCCTTCCTGGCCTCAGCTCCACAAGGGCCTTCCTCT